>NC_056711.1:691491-793991 GCF_018831695.1 Puntigrus tetrazona | reverse complement strand
ACTGTTTTACTGCATTTTTGATCAAATAAATGCAGTCTTAGTGAGCTACAAAGGCTACTTTCAATAAAATTGTAATTAATCTAAACTGTTGACACCAGTAGCGTGGGCTATATTTATAGTGTGTATATGTATTTAGTGCAGTGGATGATTGACAGGTGAGCAAGCAGTACTTTTACTGTTGTCCACGAAGCAACACGACATTAGTGCTGAGGCAACAGATGTGATGGAGTCACATGTTTTCAACTGCTTTCACATCATAAAGCATATTAGACCCTGTTTAAAGGAATGGTTCACCCAGATATTAAAATTAGCTGTCAGTTTTTTCACCGTCAGGCCATCCAAGATGTTGGTGACTTTTTTTTTTTTTTTTTTTTTCAGGATTTTTAGCTGAAGTTGTAAAAATACAATGCAAGTTAATGGGTGCCGTCACTTTGAGAGTCAAAAAAGCATGTCGCATGTCAGGAAAGGCAAAATGAATACCACGTGTACGATTCACCTAGAACTGATGGTAGTGCAAATTTGGTAAATGTTTCTGTATGTGTAGGTTCTTCTATCAATGCAAATCCTTTACATTTGATCTCAACTGATCTTTGTACGCAGTGGGACAAAATTGTAGACTAAATGTAAAACTTAAGTTTAAAACTTTCTGTGTGAAGTTAGGGTTAAGCGTCTTTCATAGAGTGTATCAGCTGCGTTACGTATGAAAGAAGAGTGTCTTTAGCTTTCTTGCTGTTGGTCCTCTGTGTGTTTCGAGTGCTTTCTCTGTCTGGCAGTGATCACCAGGCTTGTCTAAGTAAGTGTGTGTGTGTGTGTGAGAGAGAGAGAGAGAGAGAGAGAGTGGGAGGGGGGGCATGTGTCACTTTGCCTCTTAAGTTTCTGATTGTCTAAATAACACAGTATCCCATCATACAGCTGTCTTGCATTTTGACAGTACAATAACCCATAATTCCTTCTGTCACTCAATATTTCAAGGGCAGTATTTTATGGCTTGAACTGAGCGAGAATGCATTTACATTTTGGAGGATGTGAGAGAGGAAGGGGCTGAGGGGGGAAATAGATTTCTTGTCTTGTGTCACTTCAGATTTTACCCTTCTCCCCCTTTCTCTGCAGAATCCATTTTAGGAGGAATCGTAAAAGCGGCTTGGGAAAGATCTGCGCCTTTTCTATTTAATCAAAGCTTTAAAGCAGATAAGCAGAGTCGAGTATTGAGCAAGCGCAGCGAAGGACAGCTTTGACCATGAAAATGTACTGTATACACATTTATTTATTTCTGCTTATGCAATTCTTATGAAATGACAGGCCCAAGTGGTTTAATAAAATACTGCTGCATATTAATTCATTAAATTTTATTTTGCACTCCAAAAATGAACATTCACTGCAGTTGCAAAATATATTTAGTTGTTTTTTTTTTTTTTTTTAATGGATTTTGCTGGTGATGCATTAATTTATTTAAACCACTAAAGACTGGAGTGAGTAAGATTAGATTTTTTTTTTTTTTTTTTTTTTTAGCAAAGATGCATTAAATTGATCAAATGTGACAGTTAGGACATTTATAATGTTGTAAAATATTTTTATTTCAAATCAGTTACGTCGTTTTAAAAGTTCTGTTCATCAAATATATGAATGAAAAGAAATAAAGAAATGTAATACTAAATAAATGTAAAAATAATGAATAAATAAGCCTTTTAGAATTATTTCTGAAGGATGTGACACTGAAGACTGGATAAAAAAAATAAATTAAATAAATAAATATATATATATATATATATATATATATATATATATATATATATATATAGTGTGTGTAGATACATACTACCCTACTTCTATTGAAATTTTTGACTTTTCACTCATGTATCGCATTCATTATGGAATAATGTGTTGATGACAGCATTTCGTTTTGTCTAGAACATTTTCTTGCTAAATTTGCTCATGGTAGTCTGTGTAAACAACTAATATATTTGTGTATTGTACATTTAATGTGTTTAGTGTGACCCCGTGAGCTTAAAGCACCCCTAATGAAGCCCTTCACCTCAGCGCTGCATAAAATTGAACTTCAAAGCTGCGCATTTCCAAAAACAGACAGCGCTGACATGGAAATTGACCTGTAGGCTCGTGTCTCCTCCACAAAACTCTCAGTTGTACTGCATGTCAACGAGATGAAAATGATTCCCATCTCCTCCCTTGACTGGATTTCCATTTGCAAAGAAGATAGGGCTCTATTATAGACCTATTTGAGCTGTGCTGATAGCTGCAGCGATTTAAAGAGCTCTATTGTTTGAAAAAGGAGCCCGTCGGATTAGAGAGGTGTGTAGAGCTCTTAGCAAGGTCAAATATTTTATGACTGCTCTGCTTCCATCTTATTTAATATCAAAGAGTTTATTTCTTCTCTTAAATGACACCTTCCGCTATGATCTAACGTCTGATTTACAGAATACAGCTGGATCTGACACCGCTGTCGATGTCTGTGAACATGAAACACCCAGATCCCTATTTTGTGTTGTTTTTAAAAACCGCTAATGTGCAGTGTAAATACAGAAAGTATACACTAAAATAGAAAATTTTTATCAACAGTTTGGAACCTAAGATGTCTTGCTTATAGCCGTGTTTCATTTTAAGGCATACTTAGTTTGAAATAGTGAGCTTGTCGGATTGCTTTCAGTGGTTTTGGCCTCTATTGTGTAGGTTGGTGTTATTGTTCACTCCATTGTATTAAACAGTCCCTCGGGCAATGTTCCTAAATGTCCCTTTACACCCTAGTGTGTGTGTTGTTACTATAGAGACTGTGTCTGAGGCTGGTCAATAAAACACAGATCAGATTGTGCAAGTTTAGCACTAGAGCATGCATTCGGAGCATTGTGTTGTGCAGCACGTTTTAGGGCTTTTATTATTTTTGGGTTGAAGGCATGACTGTAAATGCGTGCATTTTAGCATCTATTATTACCGTAGTTATTATTTAGAAAAATATTTAGTTTGTTAGTGATTTTTATATTTTTATTTTTATATATATATATATATATATATATATATATATATATATATATATATATATATATATATATATATATATATATATATATATATATATATATATCTCAAAACCGTAATGTTGTGAAATATGATTACAAATACAATTTTAAACTGTTTTTGAAATATATTAAAATAAAAAAACTGTAATTTTATATTGTGGTAATTAGATATTTTTCTATGCTGATTTTGGGCTCAATTATTATTGGTCCTCATTATTAATAATTCTTCTTGTTATTGTTGAAAAAAATGTTCTGCTTAATATTTAATGCAATAGAAAACAGTTGTGGTAAATTATTATACTATTTCACAATATTACTGTTTTTTATTAAAATTATCGTCCTTATAACATACTTATAGTACTTTGTTTTTTAGTCCTGTTTGATACTAGTGTTTTTTCTTTTAATAACAGTATTACAAATCTTAAATCCTGTGTACATTTTGAAGTAAAAAAAAAAAAAAATGTGATTCAAAGTGTGTACTGTGCTGAAAACATTTACTTTCATAAACATTTTTGCAGGTTCCCTATTGCAATAGCGTAAGTGAAACCTTTGTAATCCAGTGTGTTAGATTAAAGCTTCCTGCTTTGCTATGCGTTTACCCTGCTCTCATCCCTACACAAATATCCAGTGGTACGACACAAAGCTTGGTGTGTTGAACAAATATGAGCTCTGTATTTATTTAACTACTGGTCGAGCACAAAGCGTCTGAGGGGAAAGGAGGTCTTTTCTGGAGGGCAAGCGGAGACTGAAGCGGCCATTCGAGGGGCCCAATCGCACTTGAGTTCACTGGTAAGCCTGTTGGACATCCGGCTTTGTTCCCCTTATAGTCTACTTATCAGAGGGCTGATTCGCTTGTCCCCTCGCATGTTCCTGTCCTATCTCAGCGCCGCCAATTTTCCACAGGCTAAGTGCTCAAATTGAGCCATTTTGTTTCACTTTAAACTAAAGCGGGGACCTATTATGCGTGATTTTTCATTCATAGCTCCCACTGCTGGCACTCTCTCTCTCGTTCTGTCCGCACTCAGAGGAAAGGCCTTGTGAGGCCGTACTGTTCTCACTCCAGGCATGTCAGCTTCAATCTGCCACCCCTGGGTGTGAGGGGCCAGCCGAGGTGTGGGGGCTCACAGGTCAACCCTGTCGGTAATTGATGTTGCTTATTCATCTGTTTTTCCTTGTCTTTTTTCCTGCCGCAGTGGCCTTTTGTTTGTCTAAATTGTTTGAAGATTTACTGTAGGTCCTCGGGCCCCTGAGAAGCATCACCCCTGCGGCACTGCCTCAACGCCCCCCGCTGAGCGGGAGGCTACACACACATAGCCGGACAGATAAAGGTGCTTTCCTTCAGTCAAAATACAGAGGATCTTTTATTGTGACCGGTTAGACCATCTCTCAGGCTTATTTATCATGGCTTCATAGTGTGTGTATAACAAAGCAAATATGGTATATGCAGAAGCGGATGAGATAATGAACACCGGTGATTCCGGCTGATGGATTGTGAGTCGCGAATGCCAGGAGGAAATGCTTCCCATATATTTTATTTTTGGTGTACAGGCCTATGTGTTCAGTTGTATACCATCTCAAATTAGAGTTCACACATCCAGTCTGCAATTCAACTTTTTTCCCCATTTTATTGTAAATAATTTAGTTTTATTGTTGTGTCTCTGACTAATGTCCAGAGTATAACATTGATCACTGCATGTTTTATATATTATATAATATTATTTTCAGTGCTGGGCAACCATTAATTTCAATTATCGTATCCAAAATAAAAGTATTTGTGTACAAAATACATATGTGCATCTGTACTGCGTATATTATGTATATATAAATACACACCCATACATATACAGTTTTATGCAAAATGTTTGGGCACCCCTCCATGCCTTTTTAATAATCCTTTATCTCTATGGAAAGGTAGCAACATGGGGACCTAAAAACTAGGATAAGTAATCAATATAAATTAGGAAAAGGATGCAAAAACTTGTTACAAAGGTTTAAAGTCTCTATCTCCAGTATAGTTATAAAATGGAAGGCCACAGGAACAGTCCTTGTGAAAGAAAGATGTGGCAGACCAAGAAAGATATCTGAAAGGCAAAGTGAAAGAATGGTTAGAATGGTCACGGTCAAACCACAAATCACCTCCAAAGAGCTCCAAGAACATCTTGCTTCAGACAATGTCATTGTACGTGTTCTACAGTCCAGTGAACTTTGCACAAGGAACAGCTCAATGGAAAGGTGATGTGGAAAAAGCCTTTTCTGCTTACTGCTAGCAGTCGTTTAAGGTATGCAGAGGTTCATCTGGACAAGAAAGAATTGTTTTGGAATAATGTCCACTGGACGGACAACCAGAGGCGCTTTGCATGACAAAAAAAGAACACTGTGTTCTAAGTGAAGAACATGCTCTCTGCTGTGAAATTTGGTGGATGGTCCATAATGCTGTGAGGCTGTGTGTCAAGCACAGGTACTGAAAACCTTGTCAAAGTTGAGGGTCACCTTGATTCCTTCCAGTATCAGCACATTCTCAAGAACAATGTTCAAAAATCAAGAAGTTGATTGGTTGTTTCAGCAATGACCCAAACCATTGTTCCAAATCTACCAGGGAATTCAAACACAGACACACATAAAATGTTCTAGGATTGCCATTGTAGTCCCCAGACCTAAACATCTTTGAAAATCTATGAATTCATTTTGAAAAGGGCTGTCCACCCTCACCAGCCATCAAACCTGACTGAACTGGAGAAATTTAGCATGGAAGAATGGTCAAAAATACCTGCAGGCAGAATTCGAGGGCTTATCACTGGCTGTAAGAAGCATCTACAGGCTATTATTTCTACAAAAGGTGGCTCTACTAAATATTAATGCCATTGTTTCTTTTGGGGTGCCCAAATTTTTGCACCTGTCTGTTTTATGATTTACATTGCATTGTATCTGTAGATTAAATAAATGTTTATGAAATGTTGCTGTTTCCATAAGCTGTAAATTATATCCAAATGAAGTTGCTACTTCCAAAAACCCAGCAGATTATAAATTTAAATTATGATCATTTTCAGGGGTGTTCAAACATTTGCATAAAACTGTACATATTTTAGAAAAAAAGATATTAATGTATAAAACAAATTGTGAACATAACTATTTTTGTGACGTTTAATGTTAATGTTTAAAACGGTATTTATTTTTCTTACAATTCTGTTTGATTCTAGTCTTCGTATTTTACATTATTTTATTTGTAAAGACATATCCATTGATGCATTTGGTAAGTTTTAATTCAGTTACTGTACGATAAACAGTTTTGTTTACAGTGTTTGGTCCAAATCTAAATCCTGGAGCACAACTGCTTTATCACAGCAGATTTGTCCAAGAGCTGTTTTAGTGACCCTCTAAACCTTCACATGGCCAGCGTTTACATTACATTCTTCAAGCTCAGCTGTCTGCGATCATAAGCAGTAATGCTTTTGAACTACAAAAGACATCAAAGCATTTTACCTTATTCCTCTGCTCGTTACGGCATGCTCATTTTTTTTTTTTACGCTCACTTTACAGCTACACAACTGTCACCTGAAAATGGAAGTAAACAGGCGACTGTAAGATAAAGAAAAGTGCCTAATTACTGAGCTTCATTTGATCTTTGCCTCTGACATGTCGGCAGGCTGCATGGGTGGTATGTCCCAGGGGCCCTTTGAAGAGGGCGATTTTGTAAGAGATTTGGATCATTACACAATAAAGAACACTTCATAAGTCATGAAGCGAGTTGGAGAAATGATGGTTAATGATGTTGACAGCAGTTCAACTCTATAGAATTATGCTGAGATTTGACTGGACTTGCCTCCTTTAATGATTCCTGCTTTTCTAAGGTAATGAAGCAGTGGCAGTGAGAACGAGAATAATCTTGCATCAAACTGAACTTCAGTTAAAATTGCACAAATCATCCATCACATGCCTCTTTTAAAGTGTCATGGCCGTGTATTAGAGAGGGCATCTCCAAACAAGTGAAAAGGAAAGAAAGGCCTTCCCATTTCCTGCTGGATCTGAGTGATGTAGCAGTAGATCAAGGCCTTGGATGCCTAGACGTATGCTCCGATTGTAGGAATATAACGCTTTGTTTGCGAATAGGAACATTATTAAAAAACATTATGGTTGTAATGCAGTTTGGTTTCTAAGTGCTTTTAATGGCCACTGACCCAATTTTTCAGAATACTTTCAATAATCAGGGTACTTGTAGGTACATTTATTTTTAATGTTACACTGTCAAAATTGTGTTTATTACATTATTAAGACACTAAATGTATTATTAAATATCATTAAAGAAACTTATTAAACTGTGTATCTTTTCCTTACCATACACTGAAAGTCAATTGTGGCCGCAGCTGTTATTCATGTATGGGAATGAGCAGCTTAGACATAACGGCTAAATAACAATTTTGTTTCCTGCATGAAAAGTATTATAGGTTTGGAATGACTTGAGAGTAATTAAAGAGTTAATTTGCAAAAGCCGATAACTCTATTCATTGAATTATTGTTGTTGTTATTTTTAATTTTTTTTAATTGCGCAATCAAGCAAAGAGCAGTTTGATTGTTTTAAGTAATAACCTAAAGAGAGGTAATTTGCTAAATGATTTATTTTTTATTAATTTACTTATTAGTTTGTTTTATAGCAAAAGCAGATAACTATGTTTCATGTTTTAAAGTAAAAAAAAAAAAAAATAATTTTTTTAATCTCCTCCTGAAAATAGAGATGTCTGACAAAGGTGGTTGTTGTGATCATAAATTTATGGATGTGATTACACTCAATACACAGAGCTTTTACTTCAGTATTGTAACACGCTGCTTTTTTATGATTCCGTGAAAGCTTTTATTTTCCTTTTATGCCCTGAAGAAGATATCACAGGTTCATAAAATTCATCAAAAATGATCCATCCTTGATCACTTTTAGACTAAACTCCCCTCAGCTAGCCCGTCTTTTCAAGGTGAAAGTGGCCTTGTCACCTGACCTGAATACAGTGCACTGATTCGCTAAAATGGGCTCATCGGCTTCTGCTCAAAAACAGCATGGCTGTTTCTGCATTAAAACGTGAAGTCGCTATGCCTTGGAAATGGACAATACTGGCTTTTTAGACAAAACGTGTTTAGGATTCAGATTTTCCTTTATCTGGAAAATAATGCACAGCAATCAGCTATTTTTTATTTATTTATTTTTAAGTAAATCGATAAAAGCTATATTTTTTTTGAGTTGAGTATCTGTTATGCAGTGTTTCATAATTAGTTTCAAATTTATATTCACACCATAAAACGGCGATGATCGCTATTCACCTTTTTTAATCTTTACGTGCACAGGTTATTCTGAGTCCCAGTAACATTTTTTTTTTTTTTTCCCCTTACGTGAGATTTTTGTGACAGGGCGTTGGAGAAGTCAAACTGTATGTTTGACAGGGGAAAAACAGACTGCATCAGGAGTTTAATTGGATTGAATATGCGTCTAATTATCACATAGGGTTGGTACTGATGCAGAAGTAATGTAATTATCATTTTGTAGCATTGTATAATGATATTGCCTTTTGCTCGTCAGGAAGAGACATCTTCATACCTGACACTTTACTGAGCTACATAATGATATGGCGGAGCGACAGCTAATTACAACATAATAAGTGAGTGATGATGGAGTCAGGGTGGATATGCCTCATATATTTAAGTGGTTTCAAAGCACTGCCAATGTAGAGCGACTTGCAATTAAATCAAACCACTCTTCATTTAATTACAACCAGATTTATTTGCGTATACTTTTACTTAACGTGAATGAAAAGACTACATGTAACTGGAATATCTGGTTGTTTGTGTGTGGAAACGCTGAAGATAAAACTTGGCCGAAGGACAATTCCTAACTTAAAAGCCGTTAACCTATTTTCAATGTATACATAAATTGTCGACAGGCAGCATTTATACGTGACAGTTACATAAACAAACCTTTTTATAGCTTCAAAGTGTTTAAAACATACATTAAGCTGTCTAACATCACTCCTGCGTCCTGTTTGTGAATTAGAGATTGGCGAATTGACTCGCAAGCCGCAAGTTATATGCAGCACAGCTGTATTTTTGTTTATTTTAGTATTAAAGATTGCTACGCTTCTATATTTTGCAAATGCTCAGTTAGTAGATACCTCTCTGGCAAGTTGCCTGCGTTTAGTTTATAATTTGTTGTTTGCATAGACGCTGCGATAAAACTCCGCATGAGGAGGAAATGTGCATGACGTGCAGATCCGTAGATAGGGGAAGTTGATGGCAATTTGGACGGGAGAAGAGCGGCGCTCACTGACTGCTTGAAACCTTTTAATTAGCATTAATTACCCAGCAGAAAATGTTGGGGCTTGAAAGGATTTGTGTCAGCAAGTGAGAGATCAAAGATTGCGGCGCTCGCATTTTAATCTGCCAAGTAAAAACTAATAAGGGCCTTGTAATGGGGCCCCAGAGAGTGACAGCGCAGGTGGGGGACCGTAATCCTCCCAATTAGATCATCAGATGATTTAATTTCCCTCTAATATTGAAAAATTACGATTTCTTTTCTCAGTGGCCATCGTTTGGATAAAGACTGATTTTCCAGGCATCCACTTAGTTATTTTTTTCCTCTCTCTCTCTCTCTCTTTCGGAGCTCCTCATACGGCTTTGAGAAAGTGAAATGAAAGGTTTTTGGGAGGAATGTGTGGTTGGCCATGAGGCACAGAATCATGGCTGTCTCATGTGGTTGTGAGAGGGGATGGGAGTGATGCAGACCACGGGCAGGCCCCAGACAGGGTCATCCATCAAGTGTCATTGATCATTTGCCATGAAGTGACAGCAAGGTAGTGATTATTTGCTATTAGATAGATGCTCAAGCATACAGGGCTGCAGCTTGACAGATATCGTGCAGGAACTGTGCTCTTTTGTGCCTTCTAGTCAAATGCTTGCTCTTTAGGACCAGTGGCCATGTTTATTTACAGTATGAAAATAAAAATTTGAACTAAGTTCAATTATGAATGCACAATGCATGTTTGTTAGATGGCATTTGACTATGTATGTCAAACGTTTTAAAAAGAAATGTAAAACTATAATTTTTTTTTCTCTATGTATTATAGTATTGTAATTATTTTTTTTTTGTTCAATCGTGCTTTTATTTTAAAGCATTAAATATGCATTAAGCAGATTACATGTACTAGTTTACTGTGCTTGCACGCTACTATCATGTGAGTAAATTACATTTATTGTGCTTAAATAACTGGCCAAGATGAAATAAGTTAAACTGACAACATTCCACAATATCCACAAGACATTCTTAAAAAGGATGTGCATGTCTTTGATTATTATACATATTGTAAACATCTGAAAACATCTTGTAAACATCTTTTTTTTTTTTTTTTTAAATAAATGCTGAACTTAATTGGTAATTCCTCTGCTAAATCCACCTTAAGGATACATGTAGGTTGCCTTTATTTTACCTTAAGCCACTTATTTTATTTTTTCCTCCATTACTGTGTCATTTTCAAAGTCATTGATTTTACGTTTTGGTATTTATCTAAATGCAAAGTGCCTTAAGATACATTTCCCTCGCAGATAAACAGTGATGGCAGATGACTGCAGTGCCATCTGTAAAGAATAGAATTGATTTTCAGGGCAGCGGTATGAATGGGAGAATGCATTTGTTTTGTGAGGAGAGGTATAATCAGTCAGTGGTGTCGTTTAAAAGAAACTGGGTTGCACCAGAGACAGGGAGGCCATGAGGCATGAAGAGAAATGGTGTCGACCATTTCTCTACCAGCAGACCCATATAAAGTTACGCTGCAGTGCTTCCAAAATAAAGTGGCTGGCTCTCTTTTTACTTTAATCTTGAAAATAAGACTTATATTTAACTTAGATTTTGCGTAATATTTTGGTTGTTGGTTTTCAGGTTGGAAAGCTCAGGCCACAAAGCAGGATGCCTTTAACTCCTAATTGTACATATTAATTGTTTTATATTATGTAGGTGAGGAGAATCAATGGTATGAGCAATTTATGTCATGGAAACTTAATGCACAAATTTTTCACCATTTAATAATTTGCACCAGAGTAAAAAACGAAACACTATGTTATGGTTCTGATTGGAAACATCATATCAAATTTGTGATCACACATCAGTTTAATATTGTGTTATTGCACCAGCTGTAAACAATCTTTATACCCTATTTAAACTGGACACAAGCACTGCGATGACTCAGTCTCATTGTAGTCCAAGTAGCTGTCTGTATTGAAAGCACCACTCTGCAACTGTCAGTTCTTTGTAGACACTATACAACCACAGATATACCACAGTATAATGGTTAAGCAGAATTTTTACAATTGACACCATCTCACTGAATACTCTTTATTATCATAAAAAGGAAAAAAAAAAGTTTAACATTTATTTGCCCAAAGGACACACACCCTTGTTCGTGAAGCTGTCCTTTGAAGTACATGTTGTGCCTTTTTGCATGACTGAAGCGAGAGTAAGTGATTAGACAGCGACTGGACAGACACTCTCACTACTCTGTAACACAAGGTGATTTGTGCACATTGCAGCTCAGCTCATGGAGTCCAGGTTGGCCCTGACAGGGCCCATCAGGTCAGTCAGACTTGGCACTGGAAACAAAGTTTGCCAGGGCCGGGGGTCAAACCCAGCTTAAAGAGTCAGCTCTGTCAAAAGCCTCCGTCACATTCTTACCTTACGGCCAACCTCGACTGATCCGGGGCTATTAATCACAGCGGAGCGGCTCTGACCTCAGCCCCTTCTCTCTTTGAAGTGTGCTGTCCTTTGCCGCATGAGGAAATCATTTGCTGCCTGATTCAATGAGCCGTCAGCCGAGCCAGCGGACCTAATGACATGTGAGAATATTAACCTCCTACCACTGAGAGCCGTGAATCTTGAGAGGCAGTCTATAATTCACCAGGCGTTTCATCCCTAGCCTCAGTCCTTCTTCTGGTCGAACCCCCGCCCGACCCGACCCGACTCAACTCAACCCCACCCTAACCAGCACACCACCGCCTGGTCCAGTCAGAGGCTGCCTTAAAGGCATAGTTCACCCAAAAATCTAAATTGTCATCATTTACCAAACCCTCATGTTTCACCAATCCTCAATTACTTTTTTCTTTTTCAATGACGTCAGTGTTTTTTGTCTGTAGAGTGGAACTCAGTGGTTCAGTTAATAATAAGGGTTGAGTCAATAATGACAGAATTTTTATTTTTGTTGATGTATACCTTTAACACTATACTTCACTCTAATATTTTGCCATTTACTCACCAAGCGCATCTATTTTTTTGTCAAAGAAAAAAAGAGAGATTGCATAGAATGTTCAAGCTGCCCTTTTAATATAAAGATCAATGGTTATTTAAAGGTGAATAAATGTATCTTAAAAGTGTATGTAAAGTAGAAGTAAAATATAAAATAATACAGAATATAAAATAATATAATACAGAAAACAGCAAATTTTGGATGACCTTCTGTTATCTTTTCTTTTAATCCACAATTTCAGTCTAATTAAATATGGCCATTTATCCATGGAACCCCATCTGTTTTTCTTCTCTTTACATTTTTTCTTTGACGTATTTAGCTCCGAAACAGTAGTATTTAGCTCTTTATATAAGTATCCGTTATTTATATGTGTTATACCCAGTACTGTAATGATAGTGTTGTTTAATGGAGCCAAATTATGCGCTGCAGGTTTGTGTATATCCACGTAAATAACAAACCAAAATGCACATTGTATATTGGAAGAAAATCACCAAAGCAGTGTGCGTCCCCATTAAAACTGCAGGATAACTGCTCCATAAGCCTTTAACACATGTAAATTGCAACATAGCTGAAGCCCATTTCCTTACACATGTGATCTGTAAATTGCTGCCACCCGAGGGCTGGTGACATGTTTGAAGTCAGACAGGGTGGATGGGCTGAGATTAAGCTAGATAATGGCTGCCTAATACTGCCAAACTGAAGATTTATAGTGCCGCTGCATCTGAGGCATCATGTTTTTGAAGATTGAAAACAGAATTGCATGCGGGTTGAAGGTGGGAGTGCATCCAAGCTCCTTTGGCGCATATATTCTGCATGAAGCTGGTGTCAAGATCATATTCAAGGTTGTAGGGTTGATTAAAAACCGACACAATGGGCAGATGTGGCGTTCTACCTCACATTTATCAGGAGAAATAGTTGATTCATTCATTCTCTCTGTGCGATGAGGAGTTTGTCATGTCCTCTGATGGACAGCTTTGCGGTGTCATGTGCATCTTTTCTTCCTTCCTTTTTTTTTTCATTTATTAAAACCAGTCCGATCGCTGTTTTTACAGCCCCGCTTCCCTCTTTCATTCATTATAGTTTCTTATCTTGGCAGGCAATCAGAACTGCCAGGCAGCCAGTCCATTATGCACATATGAAGCCCATCACTCCAACCGGATTGGCCAATTCATCAAACATTTATCTTTTGCCCTGTGAACAGCGTGTCAATTTGCCTGTCACTCCCAAGCCTTCGCAGCCTCTTCGGAATAAAAACATTACTTTTCCTACACCGGAGACAGCTTTGATGTTAAATCTCCCCTCTTTAACTTTCAAACAAGGCCTAAAGTCGGATTCCGTTCCTCACACAGGAAAAGATCCCAAACAATGGGATCCGCAGTCGAGTCCGAGTCTGTATTTTAAAACCGAGCTGTGGTGCTGGTTGCATATACGGCCTAGATCGCCCGTGGCTGTTCTGGGACCCAGTTTTGGCTCCAGACACATGGGTGACACTGTGGAGCCGAGGATATGAGAGAGACTAGTATCAAAGGATGATCAGAGCTGCTCTGTCAAGAACAGACACACTAGGGACTCAAAAAAGAGAGCAGAGAAGAGAAAGGCCTTTTAAAACCGGCGAGCAAACAAGGGAATTACTGGCCATAGCAAAGGGAAATATCAAAGCTGGGAATATCATACAGAAGGAGGCTTTTGCTGAATGGGATCACTGCTGGAACGCAGACTCAGAATACAAAGGCTTCATGAGTGCGTTTGAATGAACGCTGTGTCTGAAAATCTCTGATTTGCGGTTAGCACTGTTTGCTAACTTGGCAGGTGTATCGCTGAATTCTCTTCCCTTTTCTTTTTCTCTTTCTGTGTCTCCCTCCCTGGACATGTGACCTGTGAAAGCTGGCTGACTAATGGCTGCAGTGACTGACATTTCAACCAATAATCACGGAGTGTTTTTTTCCCCTGTTGTCAGCAGCAGTTTATCAATCAGCATGTCCGCATTAGTATTTGTCTATCGATCCATCCATCTCTGTCAAGCCATCTCTGTGTCATTGTCTGAGCTCTTGTCCTCTTGTTTGGCTTCTTTTGAGGATAGTCTGCATAGTAATTTGTTTTACAGGCCCTGGCTTTGAAAGGTTGCTTAACAGCATTTACATGGCGACTTTTAAGGAGGCGTGGAATTAGACGTTCTCGGCGAGCGATTGTTTCGCATGTCAGCAAACTGTCACTATCTACACGGGATCTTTTTAACGTCACCTTTGATAGTAGTAATGCAATTGTTTGACCTTCTATCTACTTTCTTTGTCAGTATTTCCTCTCCTCATTCTATTAGGCATTATGTTTAATAATTGGATTACTAGACATCCCAATTTTATGAGCAAGAGTTACCGTCAGGAGGCTGTTTGTCCCAATAATTAGCTGCATCGTATACCAGCTAGTGTCTGTGTCTCTGTAAAACTACACCTGTCACATACGTGAAGACACATTGTGATTTTGTTCCTCGTTTTTGTGTTGGTGGTTTAATGAGGGGAATATTTTCACAAATGTGTTGCCACGTGGAGTAATGGGGAAAAAAAGCATCCTAGATAAAGTTTTAATGGTACATTTTTTACAGAGATAGTGAAAACATCTGTCACTAGATTTGATCATTTATGTCGCTTATATCAGGTTCAGACTATCATTCTTACAGTTTGTCTTAAACAGTGTATTGTGTTGCATTTTATTATGAAGTTCCATACTACTTCATTTCATTTACTCAGCAGCATACTTGGTGCTAGGTAAGTTTCAATTTTGGAAGACGTTTGTTCAGTCTTCCGAATAATATGCTTAATGTGCCGAAAGATCTGATTTATCCAATCTTTTTTCTTAAACAGTGTTTTTTTTTTTCTTCATAAAAACAGTTTTGAAATGTTGTAAATCACCATCATGTGTCACCGCCTCATTGGAGTGCCCACATTATCCACCAAACCATCTCTGACCTGTATTTAATTTATATCATGGTCATTTGGTCGCCTTATTTATCCTGTGTAATCATGTGTTTTTTCCAGCGCAGCATGTTGTTTAGCAGCTAAATCTCCTGCTTTGTGAGCTGTGTGCTAACTCAGGCAGAGAGAGGCAGACACGCTGCACTGGCAAACGCGTTGAGATATTCACTGTGACAATGAGCTTGATCATAATTATCTTAACAAGGAGCGGGTTCATTGGCGTGACTCGTTAAATCTATCTCTCTTTCTCTCTTTCGTGTCTTCCCGTCCATCTCTCTCCTTCTCGCCTTAGATCAGACGGTGCTCCCTGCGTTGTGCTATTCTGTCATTGTGGTGTGACTTTGAAGATGGTGGTGAAAATGTGCAGTCAGTTTTGGATTCCCCATGGGGACGAGGTGTGAGTCAGAGAGGTTCCTACCTGAAGCGTTTGTGTGTGATTGAGTTTTAGATTGCTTGTGTTTTGACATTATTTTAGTTTTGTAAGTGGCTGTTCAGGATTTACTCACCCTCAAGTAGTTTTTTATTCTCGTAAACAAGTGTCATACAGCAAAAGGACCATGGTAAGCAAACTTTATAAAAAGAATAAAGGTCCTACTTCATATTAGGTGGCCCTAACTATTTCATTATTTGAAATAAATAATTTTATACAATGCACGTAATGTGTACATACATGGTACTTGTATTTAAAAATGTGCTTGTAATTGCGTCTGTAATTACATTACACTGTTGACCCATGCTTTACACCTTACATGTGCCTAACCTTACCCATATCCCCCCTCAGTAGCAGCAAGTGTTTTGCAATACGATATGAACACAATAAGTACATTGTACTTATGTAAGCGCATTCCAGACCACCTAATATGAAGTGTGACCAATGTTCGCTATTGGTGTTATTAAAAGAAGTGAACAATGTGCTCTATATTTAAGGTGTTTTAAAGTGAGACTGCATGTTGCATGGTATGCAAGCATATGCAAAATTATCTGTGAATAGAAACCGATGTAATATAGATGCATGTAATATCTAATTTAATATAGAATATGAATTGTGAACTTTGAAAACGAGCTTCATACAAATTCTTTAACATTTCTCTCTTTGTACTTAATGGACAAAATAGCAAAATATTGGGTTTGATGTATATTGAAGCCATTTCTGCAACATCACATCCTACACTTTTCATATGTCTTTTCTGCATCTGTTTTATAAGTTATATTTTATTTTTACTCTTCCGTAGTCAGGTCATGAGTGAATAAATATGTTCATCTTTGGGTAAACTGTTCCTTTAAATCGTTTGGCAATTAATCACTCAGTGTGCGGCACATTTTGAAAGTTATCCTCTTCTGCGCTGTACAGATGTTGCATATAATACAGCAGTGCAGAATGTTTAGGCGCAATGTGTTATTGGCAAATTAGGGTTGAATCCCTGTTTGTTGTTGTGATTGTGATTTGGCCGCTCCCTCGGCTGTGAATTTAACTGATTAAATCACCTTTTGCACACAGCAGTAGTGACACGAAAACAACAATTAATAAGCAACCCCCCTGCGACGCGCGGATGCCTCTTAACTAAGCGGCTAATAACATTACACCCGCCCAGAAACAGGCGAGGCAAACAGGTGCAGAGGGCTCGCAGAACAGCTTTCAATTACCAAACAGGGACATTTCTCAGAATTTTTACGCAGTTTGACAATACAAATAGAACGCCTTTTTCTTGCGATTGGAGTTCTTGGCCGCCCGCTTCTATAAGTTTGCTTTCTTCTTCTTGTGAAGCCCATAAAATTTCATCAGCCGTGTTTTACACGATAAGCGAGGTATTTGCATAACACAACAGAGAGTTTTATGACACTGACAGCAGGACCGATTTGTTCGTTGCTACAATAGTTGGGTGTCTTCCAAAGACAGACTTCACCTGGCTAGATATCAACACGTATTCCTGTGAGCTCCTTCCAGATTGCCTAGGGATTTTCCACGCTACTGTACCACAAAAGGTCTCACGACAACAAAATCCATAAGATTATGATATGCAGGTGTTATTTTTCCATTTCGCCCCAAGAGCGCCGAAGGCTAGCATCTAGCCTCCATCGACTTGTTCTTCTCTCGAGGCTGACAGACCTAAATGTCAATTAAGCAAGGGTGGACACATTAGCGTTGTAGGTTGTCAGCCTCTGCCATTTGAGGCATTAGAAACACACACCCCAGCTTTTATGTACCTTCCATGCCATGAACTTTGGAAGGCCCGACATTACCCTGAGCACCACCCTCCATCATGTTTATGCCAGCACAGGGCGGGGAAGAGATCCAGAAGAGATCCTCGGGGGACGTCTGTGGGGGGATTGGGTGACACTTTGGGGAATAAAGGGAGAACCGTCAAAGTTTTCCCCCGGTAAAGCAGTTGTTTTTAACAGCAAGCGGCTCATCGCATAAGTTGCAGAAGTTGTACTCATTCGGTTTGTGGCTAGGCATTATAGCTGTGCTGGGAAAATGATGGATGACGAGTTAAATTTGTGTTGGGGGAGTGAAGGTGAACTGTGACAGAGTTATTTATCTTGGGAATGGAGGGTTAGGGTCAGGCAAAGCTGGGTGCCTGAAGGCACAAGACATTGACAAATTCATCCCGCACACTGCATTTCTGAAGCCCTTTTGTTTTGAATCCTGGCTACTCACGAGTGACCCTCATCACTCACGCTGCCAGCGTGTGAAGGATGCCGCACCATGCCAGGGGATCTTAGCGCCACTAATTCTTATCATTCACTCTCCTGACAGTCCCAAGCCCAAACTATTCCGGCCTGTGAAAGGGCCCGGCTGAAATATTTATTTCTGCACATAATGGCTGCCCAGATTTAGGGCCATATCATTTTTCCTCTCTTGCCTTATCATTGCAGGTCACTGACAGGCCTGAAAGCGTTCAGCCAACTGGAAGAGCTGATTGTGGACAACAATCTTCTCGGAAATGACCTCTGGTTGCCCAGGTTACCACGGCTCCATACCCTGACGCTCAATAAGAACCAAATATCCTTTGCTTTTCAGCTCTCATGCTTGACCAAAATGACAGGATATGCTGCGGGTTTCTTTGCAATGCAGTGCAGGATCTCCTTTTGCCACACTTGTTCTGTTTAAATGATGTTATTGTGTTAAATTGAGCTCCTGTCTAATGGGCTCGCTTTATAAACTCACTTGAGTTTGTGCCATGGTGACCTCTAGTGGAGGAGAGGCGAAGAACAAAAAAAACAAAAAAAAAAAAACAGTACAGTCCCATGACTGAAAGATAAAACCCTGTTAGACGTCCTTCTTAGAAACAGATCGTATCGTACGGTGACTCTTACTGTAGTTGGCCCGCATGACCAGAAAGCAGAGCAAACAGAGTTTATTAACCAATATTTGAACTCATACGTTTCTCAGTGTAGCATAAGCTAACATACCAGCCACCCCACGCCAAAAGTAAATCTTTGAAGCCGGACTGGAATTTTCAGGTTTCCGTTCGTTGACAGTCTGCAATTACTTCACTGCGACACGTTACATTTAGTTTGTGTGATGAGACGCAAAGAAAAGTAAATGGCAAAAGTAAATGTGCTAGCCTGACGAAAATTTATGCTCTGCTGTTTGTCGCTGGATGCTATCCATCTACATAATAATGACGCAGCCTCACCCTCTGTTCTCCAAACAGCTCTCCTCCGACAGAGTGTCAGCAGCTCAGACCCGAATTCTGCTGTGAAGTGGTCTGCACATGCTAATGGGCCAATTATTTACATCCTGTAGTGGCCTGCTGCCATTGAAATTCAAGTGCTGCATTAGTGTGGTTGTATTTTGACACGTTTTGGGCACCATTTTCCAATGAAGTGAATGTATTAGTGATGAATTTGCTGTGAAGTGGCTGTTTGTTTCCCTGTGCTGGGTGAAGGGGAGGGGGTGTCCATGGCTTAGGGAGTCACTAACTGTTTTTACCACAAGGCATCCATCATTTTGTCAATGTTTTTAATGTTCTGCACCAAGCCACCCAGGAAATGGGAAGAAGAACGGCAGAAGAGAGCGGCCAAACTTGTAGCAAATGCCAAAATCTCACCCTTAAATTTACCCACTCTTTGTATTCTCGAGCACAATTCCTTTTGAGCTCTTTCCGAGGGTTTCGGATGGAGCTCTTCTGGCGGAGAGCACAGAGTAAATGCTAATGTAATTAACAGCCTGGCTTCCTTGACCTCTGCCCCTTGACACTTCACCGACATCGAGGCCCTGTTGGAGCATTTGGCGGAAGTGACGTCAGCGCTGGAATACCTGAGCCTTTTGGGAAATGAGGCCTGTCCCAACCAACTGGTCAGCATGGATAAAGATGAAGACGACTATCAGAGATACAGGTGAGGACACTCTAGTTTCAATGGTTTTCAATTTGAGACTTTTTTTTCCTGTAATATCTGTACCATACAGAGTTTTTTTTTTTTTTTTTTTTTTTTTTTTTTTTTTTTTTTTAATAAAAGATCTGACAAAAACATTGAGAAATTTAGGAAAAATAACACTGAATTATGACTATTTTAATTAGAATAAGATTTTAATAAGAAACAAATGCTTTCATTTAGAATGCATTAAAATGTTATAACAGGAAAGACATTTATAGCGTAACTTGAACTTTCTGTTCATCAAATAACCCTGAAAAACATGTATTGTGATTTCCACAGAAATATTAACATGCACAACTGTTTACCTTGTTATTATCAACATTGATTATGATATATTTTAATAATTTCTAAAGGATCATTTGAGACAGAAGACTGGATTAATGATGCTGAAAATCCAGCTTTACATCACAGGAATAAATTATGTTCTAAAATATATTAAAAATGCAACTGATATTTTAAATTGTGATTTTTAAACAATATAATGCGTTGAAACCTAAATAAATACATAAAAATAGAAATTAACAAAAAGTCAAATGTTTCTGTGCCTCAGATACTATAAAAGTAAAAAAAAAAAAAAAATGTAAACAAATATTTTCACTACTGGTCTCAGACCTTTGGGGCTCTGTGTATATGAAATCTCTGGTATCCTGAAGCAAAAAAGGCAATTTTTTTAGGTACTCATGAATTTTTGTTTTGATATGTTTTTATTTCTTCTGGTAAAAAAGAGAAATACCCCAGGAGTGTGTAGTTTGGCAACTTTCAGTAATCTTTTATTTGGATGAACGGCTGTTGCACAACACCATAAATCACATTGCACAAGCAAAGACTGATACTTTAGGCTATAACCACACTCCTCTTAAAGCTACTCACCTCCTTTTTTTCCCCCCTTTTCGTAGACTTGCAAAATCGATTTCATGTGTGAATTGTGATAACCACAAATGAGTGTTTGCTATCCTTTCCTACAAGATGAAACGATGCATTCATTATCAAGCCCAGGCCTATGGGAGTGCAATGCCACGCTATGTTACCACCATTTGTCAGGTTTTCAACATGAAACCCAGCGGTGAGAAGAAGGGAGGGAGAAACACATTCTTTGTCTACCTTAGACCTAAGTGCATTTTTCTTGACACTGTGTTCAGTATGAATCATTTACTATACAGATGAACCCAATAGGCGCCACTCTCGCGCAATGTCTCCCATGCTTCACTTGGTGCAGAGGACGACCATTCTTTCCCTGACTGACAGCAGCTGTGTGTTTGTGATGTAATATTCATAATGTGTCACATAGTAATACATCAATTTGAGCATAATGCAGATTTTATGTCTGACAGGGTTAGGCGAGCTCTAGGGTCATAGCAGGACTGGCCTTGGGCTATGCACTTCTCAGACAAAAAAAAAATCAAAAATAAAAAATGCGACCTGCTTCATAACGCGTTGAAATATAGCACGCCTCTTTGCGCTCTTTCAATTAGTCAAATGAAATGAACAGGCGTAAGTACACTCGGCTGTATTTTACAGCAGTCGCTCGGCTCATTCATCATTGTTTACTTCTGGGGCTGGAGGAGGTTTTTTTTTTTTTCTCTCCACTTCCTCTAGCTGAAGAAGTACAACGCTCGAACACAGCGACAGCCATCTGCGGTAAAGGATGTATGTCCTGTCTCTCTGGAATGCTCTCCAGCCCATGCTGTCTGTGATTGCATGTTTGTCTCTTGACATCATGACGTGTGTGTGGGCTTAAATATCTGTGTTTGCTGAAGATCAGAAAGTTTAGGGCCAGTTTTGCCTGGGGTGCTTTAAACAACACTTGCTCCAGAGCTGCTCCAACCATCTGTTAGATCAGCACAAACAATTTCGCAATCATCAGGAAAACACCTGCATATTTCCCACTAACAGTCGCTGTTATTATGTTTGTTTGTAATTGAATCATAACAGTAAACAAAGCGTGCCCACACCACATTGCTCGCAGTCACTCCAGAGGAATTTTTTACATGAAGTTAATAGTTGTTTTGCTAAGGCTTGCGTGACTCTTACTGTTGCACATAGTTAAGGTTATGGACAAAATAATTGTTTATACTCCCCTCTCTTTACACACACAAACCATACAAATTTGGGATAAATGTTTTTTTTTTTTTCTTATTCTCACCAAGGCAGCATTTATTTGATCAAAAATACAATTAATATTGTGATATGTTATTAGAATTAAAAATAGCTGTTTTCTATTTTAATACATTTAACATGTTTTATTCTTTTTTTCATAAATGCTGCTTTTGCTTGTAGTTTTTTTATCCAGTGTGTGCATTATTAAATGTTAATTATTTGTATTAATATGAACTTAATGTTTATAATTCTGTGTATTTTTTCCCACTCACTAAACTCATTTTCATTGTTTACTATGTAAAAAAAAAAACTACTGCTGTCAATTAGAAAAACAATATTATTATGATTATTCTTTGATGTCTAGGCAGGTTTAGAGAGAAAGCAGTTGTAATTTGGTAATTTCTTTAAGGCTTTGAATTGAATGCAATGAATAATAAAAAAATATATATATATATATATATATATATATATATATATATATATATATATATATATATATATATATATATATATCTAATTTGCAAAAACGGTGCACACTTGCGCAAGACACACACTTGGGTGTTTATGCAAATGGAGTTTAACTCTGAATAGATGCGGTGGAAAACACATCCCTGCACGTTTTTGATTCAAGCTTATCTTAATAGGATCAATCTGCAATTGTGTTCTCTGTGATCCATCAGGAATAAACACGTAGCATGGGTTCGCCTTCGTCCTTCATCATTGTCATCATCATGGGTTTGTTGCTGGCTTTTGCATGAGAGCTCGGTTGGAAATCTGTCACTGCCCATATACACATCTGTTCACACCCTCCACTTAGTGTCTCTCTCTCTGTCTGTCTCACTCTCTCTCTCTCTCTCTCTGTCTCTCTCTCTTTCTATCTCACTCTCTGTTTGAAGTCTTGACATGCCTCTTCCTCCATTCCAGTCAGCCTGTGAAAGAATCTGTTGTCATCTATGTATTCCTGCTATTATCTCACGTCATTTTCTCTCCCTGAATGAAAGACAGAGAGTGTGTGAAAGCGTAAAGAGATATCTGTGAAGCTACAGAAATGACAGCTTGGCAGATTCTGTCAATGTGGGCTTTTTATCTGTTTATGTGTTGTATGTATTCTTACATATTTTGAAGGTAATTACCTATTTACAAATATTGCTATGGTTAATTGAATGCATTGCATATGAAATATGCATTTAAGCTTTGTTTTATGTGGTTGACTTGCAGATTTAAATTAGAGTTCACTTCATGACTTAAATCTGCTGTCATGAGATTTTTATTATTGTTTTAATTCTTCCTCTGTGATTGTAGTTTTAAGAAATTAGAGATTTTATTAACGCTGGGAAATGTTTTTTATTTACACAATGAGTGTATATTGTGTATATAATTGTTTAAAAAATTGTGTGTATAATTGTATATATAATATATATATATATATATATATATATATATATATATATATATATATATATATATATATATATGTGGATATATATATATATATGATATATATATGGATATGTTTTATGCATATATTTTGAAAAATATTTGTATTTGCATGTATATTCATAAAATTTAGTATCACATATATAAATGTTTATATATACATAATAAATATATACAGTACACACGTATATATTTAAGATGTTTAAATATGATTTTCAAAAGTTAAATTATAAAAGCTGCAGCAAAAGTAAAACTGCATACTGGCTGAATGGTAAAATCTGCTTTGTATTTTTATTTTTTTTGTAGGTACTTTGTGCTACATAAGCTGACGAAGTTGAAGTTCCTGGACACCAGGAGAGTGACCCAGTGGGAGCGGTCAGAGGCCGAAGCACGTGGAGCTTTCATGAAGGTGGTCAAGCCGAAAAATGACCAAGTAAGTGCTTTGAATTCACTAGAAAGACCAAGACACATGACACATACTGAATCACCAGACAGCTGCTATAATCTGTGATAACTGAGTGTGTATATCAGATTTAGATATCGAAAAATGCTCTATGGTTTAGCGTGTAACCCAGCATCTTTACCTTATATAATGTGGCCGAATAACTACACAGCCTGACCCTGTAAATGATTTGTGTAACCCTCCCCTTTCTGTGCAGATGACTATAAGAACTTAAAAGGCTAAGGCACCGTAAGCTAATCCATCCCACTCCTTCTTAGCTTCCATTGTTTGTTCGTAGCAAATTGTCAGAATCTTTTAAGGGGTTACTTGTACGCAGCTCTTTGAAGACGTGGCCTTTCAATCTCGCATGGCTGTTTAGAGGAGGGTCTTTTTAATGACCACGACCTGACCTCTTTCCGTATGCGTGAGCCCAGATCAAAGTGGACAGCGCCTGTCCGATCGGCCTTGCTTCGCTCGGCGTGACAGCGCTCTCGATCGGAGTGACAGCTCACGTTCACGACAGTCACCATCGCTTAATTATCCATCGCGCACACAATTATTTCTCTCTCCCGCTCGCGTTTCAAAGAGGCGGGCTGGATCCTAGTCTTCAAACGCATCTCTGTTCTCTTCAGAGTTTATGAAGGAATGGCTTTAGTAGGATTTGATTTCATGTAATTGTGCAGTCGTAAAATATTTAGCTTGTGGTCGAACCAGCTCTTTATATTCGCTACTTCCCAAGATTTGGAGAAGCAAATAGAGATGCGGATGATCATGTAATTTGATGCAGAGTTTAAAAAGAAAAGAATATTTATCACAGTCGACATTCAGACAAAGTAAGCTGGTGTTTATTTTATTTGCGTGAGGTTGAAGTCACTTATTTTGCTGAAGCATTGAAGTGACAGAAAAAGCGAAAACCGTGCAATGAGTTAACCTCATTCAGGCATGTTTTCAGTTTAAAGGGTATTTTGTTGGTTGGAAAATGAGGAAAAGCTGATTGGAGAATGGAATATAAAGTGTTTTGCAGCCTGTCCACTCAAATAAGACGAGACATTTCAGGACATGGCTTTGTGAGGGTGATGGAGATGAATAAATGATCACATGTGAAGTAAGCAAAACAATTTCCAATAAAACTGTAACATAATGCCACGCTAGATCCATTTTAAGCACAACCATTGAGCAGTTCCAGCATTTAATACTTAGCGGGCACGCTGCTGAAATAGTCCACTGTTTTATATATCTGGGAACCGGCGTAGTGTTTATGGATTTATTTTTTTTTTTTAGTTATGCAGAGTTTGCATCTAATCCAAAAGTTTACTCAAAGTAATCCAGAACATTTTAGAAACCGTGTTAATCTTTCACAAAGCGTTCTGCTTTTCAACATGGTAATTGCATAACGCAAGCCTGACATTTTCCCATTTTGGGGGCAGATGAGTCCAGTATTGAATAGGCATTACAAAAAAGGACATTAGATGACAATAATTTTGTTTTATTTTGGCCTACAGTCATCCATGATCCATTTTGTAATTGAGTTTGTCACTCTGTTTGATGTACATTTAGAGGATGTGTCTGCGCTGTTTAACGTTTCGGTCTATGTAAACACGCAAATTTGTATTTTAACCAGTGCATCATGTTTTTTTTTTTTTTTTTGTATTTAGACACACAAACATCTAAACATATTACAAATCATTCCTAACATACAGAGCTGGGGTACTCACAAATTGTAATCCATTACAGATCACACTGTAGTTAGCAGCACAGTCTTGGTTATTTGTTTTAGGTAATGTATTTAGACTACTTTTAGATTAGTATTTATAAAACGTGTTAAAGTTACCATATATTTACCACATGAAAGAAAGAAAAGGACATTTCAGTAGGCTAAATAAGGGTTCGGGCTAATTGCTATTTTCCCTCAAACTCAGAAGCATGGTTATTTACACTATATTTGTGAAAGTAGTCAAAGGTATAATACAGTAGGATTTTTAGAAAGGGTCATTAAAAACCTATTATTTGATGGAATGAATCAATTGTGAACGATTCACTGATGTATGTAATCATGTAATCCATAAATGATTCAGCTTGTGTGCCTTTTTAAATGTAATATACTCTAATTATACGGGGTTTTTTGTAATTTGATTACATGATCCAGATTACATGTAATCTGTTACCACCCAGTACTGCTAACATATCAGTCTTATGAATCTTTTTATTATTATTATTTGTGTATATATATATATATATGTATGTGTGTATATATATATATATATATATATATATATATATATATATATATATATATATATATATATATATATATATATATATATATATATATATATATATATATATATATATATATATATATATATATATATATATATATATATATATATATATATGTATATATGTATATATATATATATATATGTATATATATATATATATATATATATATATATATATATATATATATATATATATATATATATATATATATATATATATATATATATATATATATATATATATATATATATATATATATATATATATATATATATATATATATATATATATATATATATATATATGTATATATATATATATATATATATATATATATATATATATATGTATATATATATATATATATATATATATATATATATATATATATATATATATATATATATATATATATATATATATATATATATATATATATATATATATATATATATATATATATATATATATATATATATATATATATATATATATATATATATATATATATATATATATATATATATATATATATATATATATATATATATATATATATATATATATATATATATATATATATATATATATATATATATATATATATATATATATATATATATATATATATATATATATATATATATATATATGTGTATATATATGTATGTATATATGTGTGTGTGTGTGTGTTTTAAGCCAATATGTTTGTATTCTTTTCAGTCAACTTTACAATTAGGTTCAGTTCATTAACATTCAGTGAATAACTCATGAACCA
Organism: Puntigrus tetrazona; assembly: GCF_018831695.1. Taxonomy (NCBI): domain Eukaryota; kingdom Metazoa; phylum Chordata; class Actinopteri; order Cypriniformes; family Cyprinidae; genus Puntigrus; species Puntigrus tetrazona. Next base: position 767,307 of record NC_056711.1, on the reverse strand, counting down.
AAATTAATTATACAGCATTTATGATTCAACGTTAATTTATAAATATACGGTTGTTTATAGTCACTTCCGGTTTCATGTTTCAATTAATATTCATTTATCAAACATGAAACACAACTTAGTTTTATTAGTATGTATAATTTTCCACATTATCAGTAATTAACGTTGAAATGTCTAAATGCTTTATAAGTGTTTTTATTGTCAGTTTATGTTAATGTCATTGTTTAGAGGTTAAAACTGATTGTGAAGTGTTAAAGTTTCTATAGTCTACAGTGAAAGGCCAAGAATATCTCTCGCCTGTCCACTTGACACTTGAGCAGATGAAGCCGACTCTTCTGCAATGCTGCAAGGCTCCTGTCCTCTCCACAATAACTGCTATTGTAAAGGCCTAGCGAGAGGGAGAAAGTTGGCCGTGCTCTAATGTCCCGTGTCTTTGCCTGGCGCAGCTGTCACGCCAACGTTTGCCTAGCATTTGTTTTGATTTAGATGAGACATGATGTGGCAGCCATAACAAGCTCTGTGGGGCATGTGTACTCTCTGTCTCTAATTGGCTTCATCATCATGCCGATTGTCTACTGACCAATAGTGCAGGTCACCAATTAATGAGCGCCAGCGACGAGCGAGATGATGATGGCATAATTAGTTATTTGTGTTTGCTTTTATTCTTCATGCAGTGGGGTGTCTTACGTTTAAAGACATGCTGGCGTTAACATTGTTACAGCAGACTGTAATTAGCTCTTCCTGCTTTCCAAATTTGCCATCAAACCAGAGTCCTGTACCGACAGCTTGCTGTTGTAGCATTGTGGTAGTCTTTGAATGTCTCATCTATGCCTGTCTGTTAGGTCTTACCCACTGTTTCCTCTGTCTGTTCAGTTGTGCGCGTTGACAAAAAGCAAGAAATATCTGAATTATATTTGCTGTTTATTTCTATATGTTAGTGGGGCTGTATGAATGTATTGCAAACAACATGATCATGCTCAGCTCAGATTTAGCAACAATTACCTCAAGCTCAGGTTTTATTATTATTATTGTTATTTTTTCAAATCCTATATGATGGTTAGTGTGTTTGTGTATCATAACAAATGCACGTGTGCTGTCTATAAAAGGCTTGATTGAAATGAAGAGCAATTTACATTTAACCCGTTGGCTCATCAGGCATATAACCTGCTCAGTTATTGGGAAAAACGTTTATTACTAAATACTAGAGAACTAAAAAAATGATAACATGCACTAAAAAAATCTTGAACTCTTGTTTTCTTGGTTTGTAGCTTCAGACTCTGTATCAAAAAAGACATGCTTTTTATATATATATATATATATATATATATATATATATATATATATATATATATATGTATGTATATATATGTAGATATATATATATATATGTATATATATATATATGTATATGTATATATATATATATATATATATATATGCCTGTATGTATATATATATGTATATATATATATATATATATATATATATATATATATATATTATGTATATATATGTATATATATATATATATATATATATATATATATATGCTATATATATATATATATATATATATATATATATATATATGTATATATATATATGTATATATATATATATATATATATATATATATATATATATATAATATATATATATATATATATATATATATATATATATATATATATATATATATATATATATATATATATATATATATATATATATATATATATATATATATATATATATATATATATATATATATATATATATATATATATATATATATATATATATATATATATATATATATATATATATATATATATATATATATATATATATATATATATATATATATATATATATATATATATATATATATATATATATATATATATATGTATATATATATGTATATATATATGTATATATATGTATGTATATATGTGTGTATATATATATATATATATATATATATATATATATATATATATATATATATATGTATGTATATATACACACACACATACATACACACATATATGCACACGCACATTTATAATAGTAAAGTTTCTGATCATCTCAGTGTAATCTTAACAGACTGTGTAGCTTTTTGTGAAAGTTGTCTCATTACTTGATTTGTAATGTTTAATGTGTCTAATGTTTAATTTTCATGCTGCCTTTTTTTAGGCAAGATTTTTCCAAGTCCAAGGAATCTGAATAGCACAACATTGAAACTTTTTCACCTTTTCCAAGAGTCTCAAATTATACCCAAAGTGTAAATAGCTGGACAGAAATTGCTCTTATCACATTGAAAGAGTTTTCACTTTATTGTCTCCTAAAGTGACGTTGCACTGAATGTGTTGAAATGTTTAGCGTCTTTGCAATTTAGCCCAAGGTGACATTTATTACAGCCTGTTGCAAATCTCTTTCTCTTCTACATTGATTTTTTTTCCTCCCACCATGCACTGGTGGTCCTACAACTATATATTAATGTAAGTGGTTGAAAATGAGCTGTCTCGCTGTTGTTGTCTGGTGTCTCTGCATGGCTGATGTGTGCTGGAAGGGAGGGAGGTCGTTTTGCGAGCTGTAGTTATGAGGACAGCGTAATTGGGCCTGTGTTTTATTGGATTTCTAGAGTGGTGAAATGGAGTGATCTGACCAGCTTAGAGAGAGAGATAGAAAAAGGAGAGAGGGATAAACAACTACCTGCAGTAAACAAGGAAATCCAGAAAGGGTATTTAGGATTTTTTTCCATCTCCTTTCTCAAAGCCACGGTTAAGAGAAGGAAAGAGAAAAGCCTTAAGCTGTACTTTTGGGAAATTGGTTGTGCAGGAATGTCGTAATGTGATAATTTTTTCAGAGGACTCAGAGGTCTTGGAATGTGATGGTGTGAAACCACACAGAGACCAAAAAAAAAGTTGCGGTTAAATTTAGGCTCCTTGAAGTACAGCAAACCCTTCATAACATTGTTAAATCATTCACTTTAACTAGCCATGTCTACAAAAACTGACAACTTTGGTCACCCGTTTTAGAAGCACTTTTGTACAGTGCTCAGCAAAAATAATAAATGCTAAGCAACCGAAAGACGCCTTTTTTTAATTAAGAGATGAAGTAGCTGCTTCTCAACATAGCTTTTGGTAGCCACGTAGGGATATAATGGCTCTGAAATGTCAGCTAGATTATGCTTGGATGAAGCATTTGACTTGATTTTCTCACCACGATACACAATTTCTCCCACATCCTTCTACTGGGTAATGAAAAACAGACGGCCCAACTGGAGGAGTTCGAGTCAGTGCTGAGTCCCATCAGTTCTAGTCACACAAACCCGGCTCTCCGTAATCCATGTTGGCAGATCCAGGAAAGTTATGAGGTCGATCTCCTCTCTGCATTTTTCATATTAATCTGCCTCTCGTCAGAGTTCATATCAAGACAGCGAAATAAAAGAGCCAAACTAAGACAGACCACCTCAGCGATAGCATGTGATTATTGTATTTTTTGGTTTGTATGCTCTGTAGAAAGCGCAATGGACAAAATGCTTCTCTCTTTCTCTCTGTATCATCCCTCTTGCGGCGTGGTGCCATATTCATCTCTCTATGTGAGAATTATGACTTCCCTGAAGCATTTAAACATAATAAACAGCAGGCTGTAGAAACGAGCGCCAATGTACCTTCAGTGTTTGCCGAATCATTTTATGGATAAATCTTTCCTCGAAGACACTTATAAAAATATCGTTGCAATGGGAAGTGCAGTTTGACCAAACGGATTGCTTGGAAACAGTCGTTGCTACCATTTTCTACAGACAACTATAACTGAAGTTTTTGTGACTCTGAAATCAAGTTGTGATGGGTGATTCGGTTTAGCTGATCCACGAAGATAACAGGATTTACTGCGTACATTGTCATCAACATTGTGTTAAATGAAAGCAGCCACAACTGTACACAAACTTGCAGCTGTTTCTTTGTGCATTTCAGTTGGTTCGCCGCCTCTGTTTGTTTTGTTGTTGGTATGTGTACAGATGCAATAAATCTGGGATTTTCTAATCCCTGGGCACGCAAACACACGACTACAATAAATTATTTTATAGTAAGCTTAATGCCACTTCTTTTATTATTTATTTTCATTTCATTATTATTTTTTTTTTTCCCAATACCTTTTCCAATACCCTAATAACTATCATGCATACTGCTAGCTTATTTTCTTTTTATTAGTACTTATAAAGCACAAATTAATATTCCGCTTGACCATATTTTAGATCATTTAATCCCACCCGATACCTAAACTAAACAAACTACTACCTTACTAGTTATTAATAAGCAGCAAATTAGGAGTGTATTCAGGAGTTCATTCAAGTTTAGTTAACAGTGAGATTTGGACCGTAACACACAGTGTTATCATATAAAGTTATAAAATAAACAATTTAGTAGAAATAATAACAATACTAATAATATTGTGATTATATTTATAAATAAATTAATACAATAATTTAAAAAAAATTTAATACAAATGATATTAATATTTAAAGTGTATATATATATATATATATATATATATATATATATATATATATATATATATATATATATATATATATATATATATATATATATATATATATATATATATATATATATATATATATATATACACATATATATATATATATATATATATATATATATATATATATATATATATATACACATATATATATATATATATATATATATATATATATATATATATATATATATATATATATATATATATATATATATATATATATACATATATATACATATATATATAGATTTTTTTTTCCCATAATGTTATATGTAATTATTTTGTATGTATATATTCAGAAGTATTTTTAATTTTTAATCATAATAATAAAAAATAATAAATTTGTTTTAATGAATGATTTTTATTACTAATACTATTCTTTTTATTATTATTCTTTTTATTACTATATTAAATATTATAGTAGTAGTAGTAGTAATAGTGATACCATTAGTAATTTGCTATTAACCCAAACTCCTCTGTTAGTAGAAGAGTAAAAAGAGGATAATTAACATAAACATGGCATCAAGTCACTGAAGTATGGATCAACGTCAGTCTCTGCCCATTACCATTTTCACAATTGCTGTGCTTCCTGAGTGGGAGCGTAGCTATGAGAACACTGTCTCCCCCATGTGTCAGAAAACACGGTTTGGATTTCCCCTCATCTGTCCTGAGGGACAAGGGCTGGGATGCATTTTTCCTTCTGGCCCGTGGTGTCCAGCAGTGAAGTGTTTGGACCGCAGGGGGACCGGGCCGCTGAAAGTACTCTGGCAGCTGGAGTTTTTGGGAGGTCGCCGTGAGGGCACAGTCCGCAAAAAACAGCCGCAATTAGAGCCAGTGACTCATTGTGTCCACATAAATCACATGACATTGCACATCATAAACAGACTGTAAAACTTTAAAGCACAGTTAATTGTTAGTAATAGCTGCATGATTGATTTATGGGCCCATACAAAGCCGAGAGATAGGGGCGGATGACCTCAATGTCACGTCACTCTTATTACACGAGTGATATATTGCATATTTTGGCCTGAAAACAAGCAGATGTTTTTGAGGAGTTTTGTTTGAACAGCCACAATGATGTTTCCCATTTGCATTGCTTAATGGAAATCAAGGGAGAACGGCCCATCTGTCCCTTGCGTTTGCTCAACTGCTGTGAGATATGACTAAATGCAGTTGTAAAAACGACAGTATCATGCTTAGATGTTGTCAAAGCTTTGTTCCTCGCATTAAACAAAACCATAACGGAGCGAAAATGCGCTGTGTCATTGACATCAATACGCAAAATCCTTAAACAGAGTGTTCTGTTACAGAAATAACCATAGATATTATCATGTAATGGATTTTGATTAGCATAAACCAGATACTGCTTAGTCATAATTAGTTTCATCTCATCTATGTACTTTATGACAGTACTTATTTATCTGGCTAGCTTTTATTTGTTTTTTTACATGCCAGTCTGTTATTATAGTATAATCTGTTTCAAGTAAACCGGCCCCAAATGGCACATTAAAACAAGGCCAACTGTGATTGGTCACTTTGCGTGTCAGTCAGATGGTTTCTTTTCATCTAATCTGGCACTTCTGGTCTGAATAAGTAGCACTTGCTTTCGGTTTAGTCGAGGCCTGGCGAGGTGAGAGTAATAATGAACTAAAGATGACTAGCTGGGGTTGCTCTAGTTGACGGATGCCCTCTGTACTTTGCCGTTAGAGTGGAAGTGGACAGCACGATTCTGCTAGCGCTACTAAGTGAGCTGTTGTCCCAACACTTATTCAATGATGTTTTTGCAATTACAGAGACACAGACAAGCATGTCCCACAGCGCCAGCACTCATAGTTTAATTACAGTTTAACTTTTCAGTTTTCCTCTGATGATTGTAAGATGTTGCCAGGCTAATTAAACACAGATGGCTTATTCTGAAAGACCTCAGCATGCGTGCGTGTTGCCGCTCAGGACCGCACCAGTGTTAGAGTTTGGAGATTGAGCCAGATCATTAGGCGTATTTAAAATAATCCGGCATCTGATTGTATCATGTAATGCTAATTGTGCCGTTGTGATTTATAAACACATGCAAATCAGCCAGTGCTGCTAATGTAGCAATTGCAACACTCAATTTGTGTTTCATTAGGGTGAGTAGATACTGATAGCATTTTATCGCTCACTTGATCTGCCCTAAAGGACCCTAGATAAAATGTATACCTCTGGAGAATGTACGTAACTTTCAACAAACTTTTTCAACAAAAACAGAAATGCCTATTTTAAATATTGTTCATTTTAGTAATTTCTTCATGTAGTAATGCGTTTTGTTCAGGATATTTTTTTTCAATACCGAAAGTTTGTTTAAAATAAAACCCCACTGTAAATGAATGACGGTATCAGTTTGATGTATTTATATTTAAACTAGTGCTGTCAAACCATTAATTGTATTAATAATGAATTATATGAATTTAAATGCATGCATGTTAATAAATGTAATTCACATAAACCTATTAATACATATATTATCATTGGGTTTCCTTTATCATAGTGCTCCCTGATCTATAGAAATGTTACTTTTTCTTTCTTTCTTTCCACAAACTTGAACATCTTCATAATAACATATAGCAGTGCGCTGCATGTTAAAGAGCAGCACTAATTGTATGCGCTGCTTGGCCGCAGTGAAAGTGGCCGTGACAGAGATTGAGTGTTTTTCTGTCCCAAGGGGCTCTGAGCTTTTCTCACCCCATGTCAGTGGCTCCCTGTTGGGGCCCTGAATCTCAGACCTGCAGGAGAGCTGGAGCCAAAGAGGCAGCAGGAACTCTTATTACAGGGGCCGGTCGAACCCAAACAAGCCTCCGTGACCGATTCCCACTCAGCTCCTTTCTAAGCCTGCCCCTACTAAAAACAACTAGCCATGATCGCATTACACCATCCCTTACCTTACCTCTTATTTTCCTTTAACTAGTTTAACTATGTAGTTTTTGCATGCAGTGCGTATGTATGTGTATATATATATGTGTGTGTGTGTGTGTGTGTGTGTGTGTATATATATATATATATATATATATATATATATATATATATATATATATATATATATACTGCATGTAGTTTAAGAGAGTCGGGAGCGCGAACAAGTACTAGGTGTGTAAATTTCACACGTCGTGTATGGCAGAGAAATTGAAAAGCTCTTTGTAGCAGCACTTTGACTGGCCTGACAAAAGGGGCTGAAGTTATGGGAACTCTTCGCTCAGAGCAATACTTGTTGACTTGCAGAATTCGAGGAGGATGCCAAAAGGAAAGTTGCCCTATTCAAGTTTTTGCTTACACAAGGCCTCTTTGTGGTTTTTAAAGCTTGTCAGACACGTCAGGCCCGGTAAGAAACAGTATATTGTTTCCAGCACTTTGGATTCCTTTCCTTCTGACATCTGCCAGTCTGTAAAGATGATAAATTCTTGCCTCATTAGCCAGCGGTGTGGGATTACAGCCTGACAACACATTAATCACTTGCCTCTGTGGCAGGCCCCACTTGCAATAGGCATTGTTAACAAAACTTTTCTAATATGTCACTCTCCTCTCTGACAGGCCGTAATCAATCATCCTGATTGACAGAGCTGATAGATTACACTATTTATGCTCTGTGTAATGAAAGATAGCGTTTCCACCTACTGTCATTCCTGAGATAATGATAGCCCACCTCTGTAAAGGAACATACACACGGAGTGCACAGAAGAAAGGCACGAGAAGAAAAGGCAAAGCAGACAAACGCTGGCATGCATTGTGAACTTTAAGCAGACAATGTTCTACTCCTTGGTGGGTGTCTCTTTTTGTTGCGCAGCATTGTTTGGTAATAACGGCTCGCTTTAAGGAAGGCTTCGACAGCGCCGCCATTGTGCGTGTGTTCTGGCAGGGAAAAGTCGACTTTGTCTACCTGAGGATTCGGTTTCCGCGGCCTCATTGTGGAGGCAAAGCTTTTGTAGGCTTTTTGTTTTCCCCATCGGGAGGGAACGCAAACGTCAGCGACGAATCTGGGGGCCGAAACGCAATGATCGCGTGATTTATAGCGCACCTCGTATGTAAATTTTTCAAATATTGGCAAAATTACCAGTAATTTGCGCTTTCTCATTTTCCGTTCGGCATCGTTCGCCCGTGTCTAATAGCGTCTAATAGCAGCTAATAACGCGTTCTGGGCTTTGTTTATAATCTGGTTTACTTCATTGCTTGTGCATTTGCACTGAATCTCCACATATTCTTGCTGAAGGGGCTGCTGCGAGGAGTGCCATTTCAAAAAGAGGAAGCGAATGAAAAAGAGGAATAGTCCATCATGCACCTGACAGCTAGCGAATTTGGTGCTTTTCTTGTGAGACAGTGAGCTGTCAGGAAATTAGTTAACTGGAGCATATTGTGGAGAGGCAGGTAATTTAGCCTCATTGATGGCATCACATAATGGCTCACAGGAGTCAGCTCCCTGACCTGCCAGTTCTTTGTGTATAATGCAGAATTTAGTGGCATGCTCAATGCATTCTGTCAGCTGCACGATTGGATTCTCAGCCCACTGTATCTCAGCCTGCAACATATTGGTCAATTATTTCTGAGGCTGTCAATGCTAGGAGGCACTGTTATTTAGTGTGTGTTAACTTTGCATCATTAAGACGCCGCGCGACAGCGACAGACACTCCCGAGCGTAATTTATTTTGATACGGCCACCGATAACCTTCATATTGTTTGACCTCCTGTTATGTTAAGGAGGGAGGAGGAAATTCGACAGCCGGCGACGGCGTCGCATGTGGATTCTTTTAATCTAGCGCTTAAGTTCAATACTCTCAATGTCGGTGCCTATTTGTTTTTGTTTAGTTTAGTTTTATCGTTAGCCATCAGACAGCTCGCATTTTCCCATCTCCGGTTAGCCCACTTGTCATCCCAGCATTGTTATATCCAGATATAGCAGTGCTTTATGAGATCCCAACAAGAATATGGCTGCTCAGAATGCCATAAAATAATCAATCACTCTCAGGGCTGCAAATGCATGCTGCCACGCTGCCTATGACGTAATTGCATTAGTCAATTAATATTCTCTATTCACAAGACAAGCCATCGAATAAACCGGATTACTGCTTTGACAATGTTGACTTTTATTTTAGATGAGTTTAATGGCTACTAACAAGCCCAGCAATAAATAAACAGCCTGTGTGGGTGGTGAAGAACCAGAGTACAAGAAGCCTCGGGCTGCTGAAACCAAATGAGTGTGTGAACAGTAAATGTGTCCATAAAAGTAGTAATTTAGGCATTTGGATGGAGAAGATTAATGAGAAATCTGAGCGAATGAAGCAGCGTAGAGAGCCGTGCCGATAGACGAGGCCTACAGACCTCGCTTTGGTCTTTTTTCTCTTCGTGAGGCGGATGGGAATATAATTCATGTCGTGAGGGGTCAGGCAGGGTAAACCTGTGCTAATAGGTAGATCTGCACACAAAAGCATGGGGCAGAGTGAGATTTCAGATCTGCTCTGTTTGAGAACAAACAGTCAAGGCCTGTGTGAGATTAACTAGACAAGTGCACTGCATTAACGTTCTCTGTTCTCATCTGCACTGGGTCAGAGCTGACAAGTCATTAACATACTGATACAAGACTCTTTAGACTTATTGGATAACGTAAGTTTGTGTGTTGTAGTCATACGTTATGTATAAATGGCTGTTTAAAAAAATGAGTGAACTGCCTTACCATGTACTGCCTACATGGGCAACTGCATTCTAATTAAACATGTACCTCATAAGACCAGTTCTAAAACACTTTACATTAGCAAATTCATCCGTGTTGCTGAAATAGTGCCCCAATAGACCACAAAAGTTAAAATTTAAAGGGCAGAGCCCGTGACAAAATCTGTGGACATCAATAGCATCTCAAGCTTGTGTGTTCCTAAAAGCTGACAAAAATAGCTTTTCTAGAATTAATATGCATTTAATAGGCATCTTTTATGTTTATCTAATGACCTTGCCAATAAATCTGTCTAAAACCGGTTCACGACTGCAGTGCTGTATCTTTTAAAAATGCACGTAATTGTCCAGTTTTTAATATAGATAAAAAAATGCAAAAAAAAAAAAAAAACTACACTGCATGTAATTCATTTGCATTTTTTAGGTGCACCAGTGACAAAATTTGCCATTATGTGTGCTGCTAAGCTAACAACTCTGTAATAAGCATTGAGGCCTAAAAGAAACATAGCACATACAAAAACAGTATTTGTGAGTGAGTATGGATACTAGCTCAGGTGTGTATATTTGGGACTGTTAGGGTTAATAGTGTTCATTATTCACTGTGCATTCTTAATTGAGCAGCCCTCCACGCTGTTGAATGGCCTGTGAGAGGGAGGCCCAGTCTCCTCATTCACTCTGTGAAAGGAGAGAGTCTCTGAGCCATCAGAACACAGGCCTCCTGCAAACACTGTGTGCCTCTGGGGTCACCTGCAGGTCAGCGGGGTCAAGTGATACTCACACCACATTCATCCCTTACTTAATAGAGACAGAGAAAGAGACTGAGCGAAGAGAAAGACCCCTTTCAAATCCTCAAACTATTAAAATAAGTTGTGTAACTCATCCTACACCATTAGTGCACGTACATGATACGTCAAATTGTTCAGCTTAAGGAGTCAAATGAGTAATTTTGTCTTGTTTTCCAGTAAAAAGAAAAAATTCTAAATGCAGCAAGTCATTTTAGATATATGCTTAAAATATGCCAGTAACTTATTTACCTGTTTGTTTGTTTGTTAGCTTTGAATTTGTAAAGAACTGCAAAGCACCCTAGCAATCGCATGTCAACAGAGAAACTGTCCAGAAGATCTTAAAAAGACTATAAAATGCCCAAGACGTGTCATTCATATAATTTTGAATAGAGAAAAACGCAAAACTCACTATGGTCGCGCTCTTAAATGAAGCCCCGCCTTCTGAGCAAAAGAGCCAATCCCTAATCTGAAAAGTCAGCGTGTCACTGCAGCTGCAGTTAGAATTTACAGTTGCTATAGAAACAGTCAGTGTTCTGAAACGTGAGCTTTGGACTGTGCACACGCTCTGGCCTGAGAAATAAGCGATTCGAGCTTAATGAACAAGCACAATGCAGTTTTTGTCAGATTTCATTGGTAATTTCAAATAAGAAATTAAATCGTAAGCTTTGCGAACAGGAGGAGGCAAGGACACAGAACGCACCCTTATGAGAACTGAGATGTCTCAGGATAAGCAGTGTCCAATGAAAAATAAATATTACATACCATTACAAACAAATGTCATAACTTACTAAAACATTTCATAGTAATATAGATATTAATTTCAAATAATTATATATTGTTTTATTTTACAGTGTCATATGTTTAACTATGACTATGCTTCATTTTAATTTGCCAATAAAAATGCAGACTTCAAACTTTATTAAAATGAAGCAAAACAAGTCTTAACTTTTGCATTCAAAAGCTATCAAGTATTTGCGAGAGTTTATGGAAAGTTTAAAGCTTACAGGCTTCCGTACATCGGCTGCCCAGAGTGGATTTCTAACGACTCGATTCTCTCAAGTCTGTACTCGGTACATCTTCGGTATCGGAGAACTGATCCAGGCACTTTTGTGCTCCACTGTACTTGTGTTCTTGAGTACAGGAACAGAACTCTGACAGTTGAAGATGGTGTAGAACAAGAACACAAGGACACAAGATCACTGAAGAACGCGTATTGAGAAAATGGCCTTTGATTCTAGTAACCACACAGTAACCAGCACCCTGGCAACCACATAGCAACACAAAAACAGCCACTCAGAACACTCTAGCATTGTGTCAGTGAGTTTTCTTGGAAAGTAGAAGAAAAAAAATGTGGCGAATGAGCACTGCGCATTAATGAATGGCAAATGTATGCATCTTATTTTTTAAGCTTGACTGGTGTTTTGAAAGTTTTCGTCATTTCTTGGATTTCCTCATGTTGATGGAGTAATTAGCGCGCTGACGTTTGTAACCAGAGAGGACGATTTACCCAGTGAAATGTCGGACTGGGCTCCATCTTGTTTTTTAATTAACATTATATTGCACAGGTGTTGAGGACAGTTGTGACTTCTGACATTAGTGTCTGGCTATTAATACTCAGCATGTGACCTTCGGGAAGCTGGCATTCACTGTGGAGCTGACAGATTCATGGCTCTGTTGCCCTGAATAAGGTTGTCACATATTTTTAAGTGCTTGAAACAGGTCCAGGGTGCCATAAACCTCAGACATTTTAATTCAGGCTGAACTGTAAGTCAGAATTTGCCGTATAAACGTTGGCCCTTGAATAATACAGACAAGGCTAATAGCTGGGATTAAAGCATTACTTGGACTTATCCAAGCATGATAACATCCCCTAGCAGCCATCAAGTTTCACCCTGTGTAAACCATAAATTCCAAATGATGTGTAGTCATGAGGTGAAATCACGGTAGTAACTCCGCTGCGACCGAAACTCAGGGCTTCGGCTTCTGTGCGTGTCAGGAGCGGAGCTCACGTTGTGTCCGTGAGAAGGATGTGTCTGGTTATTGCGTTTGATCAGCACGCTTTGGACCACGGCTCGCATTGAGGGACTGCGAGAGCAGGGTAGGGTTACGGCACCGCCGCTGCTCTATTGACGGGGAAAGGGGGGATGTGAGCCAGTCTGCCCTCTCTGCAGGTGTTGCAGAGGTGCAGATTCCCTTCCAGCCTCCGTCCGCCTCTGCCAGACGGGCCAGCGGCTGCCAAACAAACGCTGAGATGCGAGCTGACAACAATAAGCTATTCTTGAGGCTTTCTTCCTCTCCTAGTGCATACAAGTCACAAATGTAACCCTGCGCTCTGACACGGGATAAAATAATATCTCTGAATCACCTGATATTGGCAGCGGGAACAGTAGCCTGCCGGTGGCACAATGGTTGCGTTTGCTTGCCAGCTGGAAGCAACAGTCGACGGGCTTGTTTAAGGTAATGTGATAAGTGGGCTGCTCCTACTTTCATCACACCTCTTCCAAAAGCACAAGGGATCTGGCCCTTTTCTCGGCTGTAAAGCAAGGCGCAGCCGTTAAATCAGATAGGTTTACCGTATCCTGTCATAACTCATCAGACTTCCAGACAGCTCCGTAGACATGGTCCCTACAAAACGCTTCATGTTTTTCTAATTTTTTTTTTTTTCCCACCAGCTGTAGTTAGTTTCAAGTCACTCAAAAAAAAAACCTTCCTTGATGCACGTCTTGGAAATGCTTCTAAAAGGTTGCATGTGCTATCACAGGAAAAAAAAAAAAAAGAGAGAAAGAAAATAATGCCACTGACTAGACGTAGACGTTTTCTCTGATCAGGGGGAAAAAAAAATCTTCTGACGACTTTCATCAGTTTGCAGCTCTGTTTTTGGGGCAATCCTGGATGTCATTCATGTCAGGACGGGCTGACACCTGTCTGGTGTGTGGGGCTGGTCTGAGCTCTCTGTGTGTCTGTCAGGCGCTTGAGAGACTGTTTGTTTCCAGGCCGCTTTTGGGCCAGACGCCTTGCTGGCGCTCCAGGCCATGACCAGACTTTGAGCTCATCATGCCAGACATGACAGGCCTCCTTCTCTTTGGTGTTGAGAGTGAGTACGCTCTGTAGCCCAGTGGGGGAACCGTTTCAAAATGGCGGCTGACTTTTTTTCATCCAGCTTCTCTTGAACTGCACATCACAGGGAAGATCAATATTGTCTGTGCTAATATGTGCGGGGTGATTCACTGGTAAGTTCAGCGAGAACTTGTAAACATCCACCTTTACTGTATACTATCCTGCTTCTAGATATGTATAGCATGGGGAAAAAATGCAATAAGTTAACTAAAAAAATACTAAAAATGTGAAATGCATGCGTAAATGAATTGTTCACAGTTTTAGAAAACAGATATGGTGCAATTTGAATTCATGCTGACTTCAAGTAATTCTAATAAATAATTTAGATTTGTTACACATAAAATATGCACTAACAGGTCTATTTGCGTCAGAAAGCATCTTGACCTTTCCATTCCGTCTTTGTTTATTCCATTCATCCATCCAGTTGTTATTTACTAACCTGTGCTGTCTGTGATTAGTCATATAATCTCTTGAACACGGAGGGATATCTATGTCATGACATAGGCTGGCAAGCTTGCCATCGGTATCACGTTTTGAAGGCATCTGCTTGCCTGTCTTGTGAAAGGAGATATAGTGATGGTTTCATATTCTAACTCAAGATTAATGTGGTTTTTTACAGCCTGCTGGGAGCTGCAATTGTACATGTCACTATAACATAATATCTGGGCTCTAAAGACATGACTATTCATTTTAATGGCCTTTTTGACTCACAATTGAACATTACAATGCATACTACTCGTCTCAGAGCTCACTCATCACTCATTATGATGTCAAATCATCATAATGCTCGATTTCATGGAAGTTCATGCCCAGTAGAGCTTGCCGTTAATCAGCTTTCTTGTTTTTTTCCTATTAGATCTGAAGGAATTTGACAAATGGTGGCTTCTATCGCTATCTCTTTATGATGCACAGTTCAGAGAAGTTTTAGTGACTTGATTGACTGTTGTCAGTCCACAGTTAAAGACTTTTCTTAAAGGGAATACTCTAGTAAGAAATCTAACCTTTGTTTCGTGACTGTAACCCATCCCTTTTCCCAGTCCGCTATTTTCCATATTTCCATAAAGCCAGGTTTGACTGGTCACTGACCCGACAGATCTTGCCTCTTTGAACGCTCTTGTTTATCTTCAAATAAACAAATCTTTAACTGAATAATCGGCTTAGACCTGCTTACACGAAATCTCTCACTCAGATCAAATGCTCTGCGTTATTTTTCTTTGAGTTATTGTTGGATAAATGGGGCCCATCGCTGGCCGGTACAAATATTTTCAGTTAGATAATCCAGTAATGTTTCGCTTTGCACTTTGTACAAACACACAGCCCTGTTTGAGGCCAGCTGCACATGACCAGAACTCTTTGTGGGAGCAGAGTTTGATTAAACAGAGCGGGTAATAGCCATGAGCTCATGACGTGTGGTTTACATCATTTATTTACACATTCTTTCGTAGTGGCTCTTTGCTCTTTCATAGTTGTCGATTCTATTCGCGGTAACAGATAAAAACTCATTTATTTAGCAATAAGGAGCTTGCACTTTGGGACATGTTTTAAAAAAAATTGTGTTATTCTGCTTTTTTGAAGATAACTTTACATAAAACTATTTTTTGGGGTAAAAAATAAAACCTATTCAGCAACGAAAAACATGAAATTGTTCAGAAGTAAAATTAAAGGTATTATGATATTACCAGTGAAAACAACAACAAAATGCTGTTCATTAATTTTTATATTCGTAAAATAATCCATTGAAGAAATATCTCATGCATGCACAAATAATAAAATAAAATTAAATAATTAAATTACATTAAAATAAATTACATTAAATTAAAACAAAGTTAAATACAAAGAAATTAAATTAAGAAATGAAATTACATGTAATTAAATAATTAAAAATAGAATAAAATAAAATGATTTCTGAAGGATGTATTCTGAGCTTTACCTAAGCTTCAGCTTTACCACCACACGACTAAATAATATTTTAAAATGTAAAAATAAAGTTGTTTTAAATTGTATAATATTCCATAATAACATTTTAATATCACTGTTTTTGCTGTTTTAATTAAATCAGCCTCTGAACCTTTAATGAGCAATGATTTAGCTGTCAATAGAAAATATTAATAATATTTTATAAAAGTAGCTTTTTACTACAAAGAAATACATTTATCACTTCAACAGTAAGTCGATCTTAAAGTGATTTTAAATTGCTAAATGCATTTGATAATAGAAACTCTTTTTGTTTTGTTAAATGCTAATTTAATTATTAAATTAGTTTATTAATCCTAATAATTATCACAAAAAAACAAAACGGCACTTTATGAACTAATTGTTGTCACTGTATCCAGGGACACACGGTACAGCCTTTGAAAAGATGTTTAACATCATAACACAATTACAACGTGTTAATTTTAGCCGTATTGACCATCCTGACTTGTATATTTATTCTTATATATTTATTTTTAATACACGTTGTCGCCTCAGGGTTACTCACCACGAGAGGTGTGTTTAGGGCATCTCTGCTGTGTGTTTTTGCGGTGTTATGTCACTCCCTCTCAGGCTCTGTTTGTTTAACGCTGCCCGCAGGCCCGAGCAGCACGGATAGTGACCTCAGTGAATTTCCGCAGCGCATGTCACAACGAGGCCACGCCGCTGCAGGTATACGTGTGCCGCCACGCTGCGTCTCTGATCTATACTCGCCCACACAGCCCAAGAGGCCACAGCCGCTGCTATATCCACTCCGTGCCCGGCAGAGCCAGATAAGGATGAAATAACCAAGCGTATTCTGTAGCACGCTGCTGTGTAAACATCTGTGTTTTACCTGTCATTTCCCCCTGAGAGCTGTCTCATTTCCTTTATCTCACAGCGCTCAGCGTTCTGCATGAAATTTGATCCTGCCCTTTCTCCTGCTCTACATGAATGCCATTTTGTCAAACAGGGAAGACGTTCTTCATGGGATGAGTCGTTTAACATTTGTTAAATGTGGCATTCACCGGCGTGGTGGACCGCGGTTTAAATCAGCGCTTATTACTGTGATTTGAAGAGGCTTGTCTGCTCGGCTTTGCCGTAGGTGAGAACATGCGCCGTAGCTCTTGTTTTGCTCAGCGGTGTTGTTTACACATTCATTAGCAGGCTTTGGTTTCAGCAGACACTCAGAGACTTATCGTGGTGCTTCATCACACATATATCCATGACAACACAAGTGCCTTGAGGAAGAAGATACTGGGTGGTCCAGCAGTGGCCTTTCTGGAGAGGGGACTTCTGCTTTTGACTGCCGTTAAGGGATCTTATCAGGTCCCATCAGCGTAGTGCACACTATCATGTGGAAGATCAAAAGAACACTTCAAATCAATATTAGTGTGTGTGTATATAGTTATACAAATCTAGTTTGTATTACATGCATGTCATTTGTAGTTCATTTAGTACATCAATTTTATTTTCGTTTGACTTTGATTTGGACTTTTTATTTTAAGGGACTGTTCTCGCACTTAGCCAACTATTGAATACAACTTTAACTTCAAAAAACTAGATTAGTTAGTTAAGTTAGGTAGTTGTTGAGTTTAGGTATTGGGTAGGATTAAGGGTGTAGAATAAGGTCAAGCAGAATATGTGATAAACAGCCAATATGCAAGAGATATGCATTTTAATAAGCTACTAGGTCTCTATACTAAGGTTGGTACCAAATGTTCCTAAACGTAATTTGTTTCATGTTCTAGATTTGGAACTTTAATAACATTTTAATTTAGGATCTCTTAACTAGTTGCTTATTAGCATGCATATTACTGGAATATTAGCCTTTTTTCCTCTTCAAAATATATTTATTTAAAATATCTTTAAAAA
Source organism: Puntigrus tetrazona (assembly GCF_018831695.1). Taxonomy (NCBI): domain Eukaryota; kingdom Metazoa; phylum Chordata; class Actinopteri; order Cypriniformes; family Cyprinidae; genus Puntigrus; species Puntigrus tetrazona. The sequence continues at coordinate 749,323 of NC_056711.1, read as the reverse complement.
ACAACAAACTAATTTATTAGTAGTAATTAAGTACAAATTAATGCCTTAATCTACATCCCATATCCTACCCAATACCTAAACGTAACTAAATTACTAACTTTAAATAAATACGTATTCAGGGAAAAGTTAACTGGAACTGTTACTGGAACGTTTTTGAATTTTGTTTTACATACAGGAGAAAGTACACTGTTAAGATGCTGGAAGAAATGATGCTCGAATGTTAAAACCATAACATAAATAGAGTGAAAGCCCAAGGTTGAGAACCTGTGTTTTAAGTCATGGCTGCCGTGGCTGTTTTTGCTGTTGTTCTCGTAAAGCGCCTGCTAAATAGGGATCAGCTGCCGATGGAGCCAGGCTCTGACAGGCACTCTTCTTGCTTTCTCTCTCTCTCTCTTCCTGTCTCTCACCCACCAATACTCTCCCCCTCCACGTAAGAATGGGCTGTGCCTCCGGGGGCCACATCACTTACCTGCTGACACACAGGACATGATTGATGAGCAGCCTCGGGCGCTGGAGTCGACTTTGTCAGCTGCTCATAATTTATACATCTTATCTCTGTCAGAAGAAAAGACGGAGCATGGCGTATGGAAATGAAAACACGGGCCTTGTTTAGGCTTCCAGTATGCACGGCACACGAATCTAAAGAACTTTGATTGCTATCTGCCCTCTCCCTCATCGGGCCCTAAGTGTCCAGGCCCTGTGCGTACTCTCCGTATGTCTCTGCTTTCTGTGCTGGACAAGTGATTCTCCACTGACAGCGTCTGCCACAGTTTTCATCCAGGACCAGATTTGGACATGTTGAAGTGGACGTTACCACAAAATTATGCCTTTCAGCATCTTCAAATGAAAAAGACATGCTGTTGAGAACCCTTTCTGTCAAACGTTTATAATGTAGAGGTATTTAATCTGTAAACACAAAAATGGAAATGAATGGCTACAAAATGCACTCTTTTTATGTTGCTGACCACTGTGTATATACAAACCGTTATTTTTTTTCATTCTCTACTGTATAAATTATATATATATATATATATATATATATATATATATATATATATATATATATATATATATATATATATATATATATATATATATATATACACACACACACACACATACATACATACATACATACATACACATACAAAGTACACTTTTATGTTGAATGTCACATTTTTGCCAGATGCTTATATGGCACTTATTATAATATATAAAAATATTAAGAGAGCATATCAAATTTCACTGTGTTTCAAGTTAGTAAGAAAAAATCTTACTGTCAAATAGGCAAAACCTAGGATAGTGGCAAATGTAATCAGTGTTAAAATGTCATACATTTTTGTTGTAAAATGAACAGTATTACATTTTGTGTTGTAAATGAAACCAGTATTATATATATATATATATATATATATATATATAACCTTATATATATATATAATATTCTAAATTGTTGTGAGAATAGTTGAATAGTTGTGAGTTTGACTAGCTCTGTTGTTATTGATAGATTTTCCACTAAAATAAAACCTTTACGGTTTAATGTTTTAATTTGTTTTGTTTTAATTTTATTGTTGTTCTGAAAAAGTAAAAATACAAAAATAACATTATTATCATTAAATGCCTTTTTTTTTTTAGAGTACAGTTGTATTATTACATGGTTAATATTTTTATTTCTATTTTAATATATTTTTAAACCTTTTAATATTATTATTATTATTATTATTATATTTAGTAATATGACCACGTTGAATGGAAGGTTTTTTTTCCTTTTTATGGCTGCAAGTAGAGTGAAATCCTCATTTATAATTTCTCCGTTGGCCTTCTGAAGTCATATAATGATGCCTGATGCCTAATTTATCACCCTTTGACTCGAACAATTCCTGTATTTAATTTTCTTCTATTCACAAACCTTTGAGAGTCAGTACACCTAGTCAAAATTAAACCCGAAAAGCAGAAGTGCAAACTGCGTCTCCAGTGATGTGTCGCGTCATCTTTTCAACACTTGTTTTCTCTAGTTTGTCAGTCTTATTGTCAGATCACTCATCCGTAACTTGTTATTTTAATTCTGATGACAGATGAGTGACGCTCCAGTAGACATCGCAGCCAGGCACCCTTCAAACCCATTGTGTGCTTGTTTGCAGGAGACACACAAAAATAGTCACACTGTAAATGAAGCCAAACAGATTTGCACACCGGTACAACACAGCTGACCTAATCTAACAAAATGAATTCTGCTCAACCGAACTTTTCCTAAGCGATCCTTATTAATTGTTTGAGGTTGAATGTCATGTCAGATGAGCTTTAAACTGACTTGACTTCTCGTGTCTTGTTTACTGACTAGCAGCATAGCTGAATTGGAAAGTTTAAAACACTCAGCTGTAATCATTCTTCACTTCTTTAGATGTGCTTATTTATGCTCGCGCAAACCCTTTCTTCTTCAATATTGTGCTCCACCGTTTTTTTTAAACACTTTTTTTTTTTTTTTTTTTGTAGCGTGACTAGCAAAACAGCTTTGATTTCATAACCCCTTCCCGCTATTGATCTTTTGTCATAGATAAAAGAACTTTCCTGAAATCATGCATTTTTCATGCCGATATCAATGGGTTCAATTGAAGTTTTTGTATTTGGCGCTAAGGTTTGCTTAAAGCTATACTTAGCAATGCTGTCTGTTTTGCTCTATTGATTCAGTAGTTTTGTATCTTGGATATTGGAGGCACCAGTCCCTTGACATCACTTTACGTTGCCTTTGATCAACATAATAGCTCTGAGCAAGAGTGTAGAATCAAGTAAATTAGACTAATTATGAAGTTTTAGGAAGATGGCGTATTGTGTATTGCATTAAATTTTAAAGAGATTCAAGCAGTCCTCAGAAAATGTGTGTCTGAGGAATATTGTTTGAGACCTGCTCATAACGCTTGCTTGATGTTCTCATGAACTACACGCTCAACCGAGAAACTCATTTAACCCTCCTCACTATCAAATGGATGATATTATTAGATCATTGAGATTTTGAAACACATTAATGCCAGTTGTGAAAGATCATATTCAGTAATGGAGTTATTTTTGGCATTTGGCATCCGAATGTGTTAATATTGATTGACAGACTTACAGTTTCATCTGCCTGCTAATTTGCATGATGAGTTCTTTAGCGTAAATAATGCATAATGTTGCACATTAATACATCTGTTTATATAGTGCTGAAATAATAGACGCAATTGAGTTTCGGCTCTTAAGTTGTTAATTAACACGCACGCTTTTTTTTTTTTTTTTTGAAGTTATCCAATGTTTTAAGGTATCCAGATTTTTGGGAAAGCAGACGTTGTTCAAAGACAGCTACTTTTGCATTGTGGAGCAGTGAAGCTGTTAATAATTTTGACATGACGAACACATTGGGAATGTTCACACACAAATAGGTGACAGACATATCAAAAAGCGTATTGCTGGCACCTTCTGCTCAGTTGATTGAGTTCTTTATTCTTCTTCTCTTTCGCATGATGATTCTCTTCTGCAAAGAAGATCTCAGATGCCGCTTCCAGCTACGGGCATGTAAAATTTTTTATTATTATTCACTGAATTATATTTTTCATGTAATATGAGGGAAACCGGTGCTAGTCATGTGTCATAGAATAAACTAAAGACATTTAGTGAGCATATATGTCTTTGTTAGAACATATAGATCATTCTATGCCATGATTTCTAAAAATAATTAAATAATAATATAATAATAATAATCATGAAGTTTCATTGAGGTTATTCTATTAAGCAAGCACAAAACAAGTAACCGAAATTTTGTGATAATTCTCTTGTCTTAATAACACTCCTACCTGGATACATGCTGGTATAGTTTTCTTGCATATTTTCCATTTTTAGTTAGTGCAAAAAAAAAAAAAAATAGTTTACAGAAATGGGCCTAATTCGCAACAGTAGGCGTCCGAAAGCAAGATCTAAGAAAACAAGCATTCGCGTAATTGGAGTTAAATATAATTCTGCCGTTGGTAATTGTGTGAAAGTGTTAGCATTTAATTTTGTGCCACGTTTATGAGAAAGTCATTGTGCCATATAGGCTCGTCCTCAAGACTACAGGACCAATTTAAGACTAGCCCCCACAGGAAATAATTCCGAAATGATGTTGTTGCAGAGGCGGCGGCTGCTTTTGTTGTCAGGTGTTAAATAACACTTTGGACCAAGGACAGCCAAATGACAGAGTCCTCTCTGGGAGAATCTAAAAAGAGGAAAAATATAGTGCAGAGAGGCAGGAAGGACTCCTCAAAGAGGTGACCATCAGCACAGCACTGAGATGTTTGGCAGCACACTGCTGCCATGGTGTAATTGGAGAGAAAACATATATGGGTGCAAATTACCCCCTGTCAGTGATATTAAAAGGAGAACCGCTGATGTCTGAGCAAGAGGGAGCGGGAAAAGAGAGAACGAGAACGAGCGGGCGGGGAGAAAAGTGGAGGCTAAGTAAAAAGCAGATCAAATGGAAACATGGCGGGAACAAGGAGCGAGAGAGCACATGAAAATATTTCAGATAATTGTTAGCCGCCCGGTCAGACGGTGTGCTGTTTGCGAAAGCAGACCAAAAAAAAGAAAAAAAAAGAGTTAGGAAAACAGCTGTTTTGTTGTTTGGAGGTGCTGTGATTGATTTGTCACATTTTCAATGCATGTACATTTAAAAGGGACAAAAAGGAAACATTAAAGCGGACAGAGGCAGCGCAGCCACTCATCTGATGTGTGATGTGTGTACTTAAGAGCCGAGCATGCATGCTGGTGGCAGAGGCGATCAAAGCATTCCCTATCATTAGAAGCAGATAGCCTGTGCCTTCAGCTTTCAGCTCGGCCCAGTGACCAAGAGCTGTCAGAGAAGGAGCTGGAATGTATGACGATATCAACTTCAATGGAAGCTGCAGCCGTGATCTTGGCCCAGAAGTAGAAGCAGACAGAATCGCTGGGCTTTTGCTGCGTTTTCTGTGCCGCTTTTTGGTGTGCAAACTGAGTTTCCAAATGGTAAACAGAACTGAGAACATCTTGTCAGTGGCCGGGAGTATTAGCAACATGTGGATAAAGCGTTGTGAATTTTTCACTACCAGTTTAGTTCCAACTTAATGGAAAATCTGCACAGTTCTGTGTGGGCATGTCTATAAGTCGTGGAATAAAACAAAACCAGAGATATAAAATACGCCTACGCGTTGTCCTTTTGTAAGGAATAGTTCATCCAAAAATGTTACAACTTATTTGTTATGGGGAAAAAAATAAATGTCGTGATTTTTAATAAATAAAAATAAATGTAGCATAATGTTGATTTGTATAAAAAAAAAAAAAAAAAAAACAAAGTTCAAGATAAAGACCTACAGTCTACAGTCTAGCATATGGACGTTTTCTAATACCTATGGTTTTGTCCACATGTACAAAGTAAATTATTATAACTGTATGATTATTTACGGAAGAATGAAAGCCATATAGGGCTGAAAGCACATGAGCATGTATAAATAATGGCAGAATTTTCATTTTAGTGTTAGCTGTGACTTTAAGAGATTTTTTTTTTTTTTTTTTTTTTTTTAACTAAACAACTGCTGTTTCCTGTTTTGTTTTGGGAAGAAAAATCCACACAGCTCATTCTAGGCCCTTCCCATGATCTGAGTCTGGCACTAACAGTCCCAGCGAGGGCCCCCTGCCGGGGCATTTACTGCAGGCTCAGTCTTTCTTTGTTTACCCACAAAATCACTCAAAAAGCAAGTCAATGTTTGGCACGGCTCTCGGAGGAAAACTCCAAACTATTCGCCGCAGTGACGTGGGTTTCTTTTTGGCCCCCGTTTTTTTTTTTTTTTTTTTTTTTTTTTTTCTCTCCCCCCTCTCTCTCTCTCTCTCACACCTCTCAGCAGAACATCACCGAAGAATGTTTTCCTCTCGCGGCACATCGGCGCGTCTGAAGGCGAGCCTGACCCCCGCTCTCAGCCGAGCGTGTCAAAATGTTAATGAGGAGCTTGCAAAGCAGTGAGGGGTTAAATAAAGTCTTCATAAGCTGTCGGTTAACATTTATTTATTTATTTACGTGCAATGTTTTGCCACTTTCCTCAATTATATCCCCGGACAGAGCTTGTCTTGTTTTTTCGGCAGCTGTGCGGGCGGCCATTGTCTGGGCTCAGATTGCTGCTTTAGCTCGCCAGCCACCCTCATTAATCATCCCTTCAGACTATTTATAAAGCGGGAGCCGGCGCGCCATTGGCTTTTGTCATCGTGGCACCCCGTTTGGTGCCGAGAGGAGGCCTAATTATTAACTGTTAAAATGACAGTCAGCGCCGTTCTGTCAGCCGCGCAGACTGACAGGTAGACGGAGGGGAAGGCCACAAAACAGCAGCGAGCAACCTGACCCATTTTTTCCCTCCGAACATCCCCGCAAACAGCTTCCTCTTTTTGTCTTTCTCAGCTGTCTGCTATCTAGCGAGCAAACAGATGCCGCCGCACTCCGAGGTAGATGATAGATGGCATTATGTTTCATTTGAGCTTGATGATAGCAAGAATTGTTGGGCTTGTTTATTGTTTGACAGGTGAAAGTAAGAGCGAGTTAGTTTAGAAATGTAAATGGACTACGTCTCAAAATAGATGCATCGCTGCAATTAGCGCTTGATTCGTCTGACAGTCGCAATTTCGCTCTATTGTATAGACGGTGTCGTATTTGAGCGAGAATGGTGTCATCCTCTCTCGAGCTGCCAATAGTGTCACAATAAACTCACAACATCATTTAGACAGCACAATGACTGTCAATCAAACTACAATGACTTATCAGAAACCGCGATGGCGGCGCGCGCAGGTAAGCGCCGGAATCGCGCCGGCTTGCGTCCTCGTGACGGTTTTAAGAAACGGAGTGGACCAATGAGTGGAAGATTGCCGGGGAACGTGAGCAGGATCTCTCCTCTGCTGGATGACAGTCTTTGTTATTTGTCTTTTGACACCATGGCAGACAGCTATCAGGAAGAAAGAGAACTCACTGCGAGCTGGTAAAAAAAAATAAAAAAATAAATAAAAATTGAGAGTCAGACTTTTTTCTCTCCTCCCCTCTCTCAAGCTTGAGATCCCCAAATAATGAAAGGGATCAAGTTGCTGTCACTGTCACAGAACAAACATAAACTTTTCTGGCACCTAATAAATAGGCAGCGTGGCATTGTTTTCAGAGCCAGACAGGTGTGTCTGGTACACTGCTGATGCCTTCTATTATTCTGCTGGGGAAGCGTGTTTGCTTTCTTGTCATATATTGTCACACATCTCTCTCCTGAGAGGAGGGCGGCTTGAAAGATGGCCAACAGTAATTATACAGATGCCTCCTGAAGCTGCCTCGTGTTTTGTTTTGTCTCTGTTAGCAGCCAAACTGTTAACTCGCAGCCGTATTTCACACGCTGTAGAGTGGAATGGACATATGTTGATCTGTTTTTGGTTTCCCCCCCCCGCGCTTTTACTTTTCCTGCAGCCTTTTAATTGGATGTTGATGGCTAGCTCATTAGCTGGTTTCTGCCACGGGGAGGAGGCCCAAGGCACGGGTTATTCATCGCCTCGGCGCAGTTAAAAGCCCTGATCCCAATGCGGGTGATGACATTATTTGCACCTGAATGGCAGGTACATCAACATCTCCTTGTCAGCATCTGAAAAGGATGACAGTCGAAGCCTTTGTTCTTTCCACAGCCCACTTGGGGCTTTGACAGCCTGTTGATGGATATTATCATTCTTAATGTCAGTAAATAGTGCCATGCCAGATAGGGGATCTGTTTCCCTTCAGTTCTCCGGCGTTCATTTATCTTGCAGCGGTTCTGGCACATTCCGGAATGAGAGCCGGATGTGGGCGACGACTTCACATTGAGGGAATATTTATTCTGCGTTTGTGTTTCGGCTCTAGTAGGACGTGGTGACAGACTAGCAGCATAGCCATTTTTTTTATAGATTTGGGCCACGTCTGATAGACATTGTTGTCGTGGTTGTTATTTGAGTTGTTTGAGTAAACACCAGGAGCTAGATTTCTTCACATGATCGGATCGTGACAGATGGTAACACTGTGTTTCCTAAGGATTCTGTAAAGTGCCATTACCTTTGCCTACTTTAATTTTGTAACATTTTAGTCATAACTTTCCATTTAGTGAGCCTATTTATAGAGCAAGTAAGTATTCATTGAGTAGATACACTACCAATAAAAAGTTTGGGGGCAGTTTTTTTTTTTTTTTTTTTTTTTTTTTTTTGGCCCACAAAAGGCTGCATTTATTCATTTAATTGATCCAAAATACAGTAGTATTGTAAAATATTATTACAAATTAAAAAATTCCTGTTAAAATGTAATTTAGTCTTGATTGCAAAAGCTGTAAACTGGTCATTGTGCCGTTTCACTTTTTTTCCCCTAGATTTTTTGATAAACAGATAATTTAGGAGCAGCATTTATTTCAAATGGATTATTTTGTTACAATTAAAAGCTACCTTTTAAAACTGTACCTTCTGATTAGTTTAGCACTTTGTTACTGAATAAAATTGTTCTTAAAAAGTGTCAGTGTGCATTTAATATTAAAGGCTTACTTAAACATGTTTTTTATTGCATAGAATTAACATTTAAACAAATAAAGAACAACACTTTGTTTACAAACACTTCAAGTTAAAAACTTAACTACAAGAACTTTGTTCGGTTTCAAGTATTACTGTATGTCAGAAATTGTACATGATACCGATGCTATGATATGAGTGAATGGCACGGTATTGTTATTGTACATGTACAAAAAAATGCCTCCAAAGTATTGCTATCCTAGCTCCATAGTCTTTTGTTGCTGCTTTTTTTTTTTCCCTGTTGTTTCCAGAGATTTTGATCAGTTGTACTTGAGCGTAGGTCAGAGAGTCGTGGGACTTGCCTCGTCTGTCTGCCTGCCATGCAAAGCGAGTCTGCTGTCTGCGGTCCGTCCTGCTGTCGTTCCCTCCCTCTCGATGTCTTTCTTCCTTCTCAACATTAAGTTGACGGAGCAGCTCATATCCTGCACTGAGATGATAGATACGTCATGTCTGTGAGAAATGTGTTTGTCTTGCGCAGGTGCTCGGGCGTCCTTTTTCTGCGAGCAGACAGTGCACATGACACTTTTCGACACTCTTCTCAGATAGTGATTTGGCATGAAGGCATTATCAAAGGGGGATCTTTCACATGCAATTATGTCAGAAAATAAAGGTGATGAAGTGTGCGGTAGAGAGGGAAGCAGCGGATCAAAAGGCTCTTGTGAGCTCTGATTAGAGTAAGAGGCCACTGCTCATCCCTGGGAATTCCACAGGTCTAGCTCGAACACCGGCGGACAAGATAATGAAGGCGTCGAGTGACACAGTCTGCTGATGAATGCATCTCATCTGAGTCAGACGGCTTGTTTAGGGTGGAGACAGGAAGAGAAGGCTCTATTATACTGGCCCGTTTGGTTTGTGAACATGACTGCGCTGCTACAGTACATGTCCTTTCTTGGTGAGCTCTTTTAGGTTATCGGCGATTATTTATTGATTTCATTTTGGTGCTTTATTTTTGATGGGAAAATAAAGGTTAACCGAAAACAATTGGAGAGAAAGAAGAGCCTGGAGGAAAATTGTATTGCTCTTTCATAGCTCAATGGAGTTCCTTTTATACACTTTGTATGAGATTTCCTCCTAAAATTCATTTAGAGAGGAAAGACTAGACATAAATGAGAGTGCTGATGAGTAAGAGTACAGAGCTTTGAAATGAATGTGGATATGCAGTTTAGATAAATTGGTTTTGTAGATTTTTAATGACAAATGCTTGAGTATTACATACTTGAAAACTCTGATGTTTGACTGAAGACTTCAGTATCTTGTCAAATATACGCACAGATTGATGATTGAGATATCGTCTGAAACACTAGAGGAGACATAATGCAACAGCCATTGCAGATGAAATATTATTGTTGATGATAAGCAGTATATGCGCCGCTATATAGTTGGATCTGGTTTCATGTCAGATGATCTAGGTTCCTCACAGGGATCTTGAAGGTGAGCGTGTCATCCTGCGGTTCCTCCAGTGATCTCCCCTGCATGCCCTCTCCTGGTTGTGCCCTGAGGCTCTTCTAACTGACAGCTGTCACTCTCCACTAGCTGTCCTCAGTATAAACCTGTGCTTGCGGTGAAGACATGTGTGAATGACGGATGCTCACACAGCTCTTTTGCGCTCTGGATGAACTCAGCTGACCGCATCTTTGAAGCAGATCCTAAGGTTATCTTTCACTCAAGGACATCAGGAGACTCGATGAAGAAGAAGCCTAACCTCTTGTAGCCAGACTGCTGACTGAATGCAGCTAATTCTGAACCTTATTCTAATCTATCCATCCATAAGTGTCTATCCATTCTCCGCTCCATCTGTCCATTTTTTCTTCTGTCTGTCCATCCATCATTCCATTCATTCATCTATCTGTCAGACAATCCATATCAGTCATCCATTTTTGCATCCAATGTTTTGTCTTGCTTTCCATCATCCCTTCTGTCATTTTATCAGTCTTTCATTTTATATTTTTCATTCTGTCATTGTTATACTGTTATAAAAAATGCCCTTATAGTCTTTTTTTGGTCGAAAATAAATTAAGGTTTTTGAGGGAAAACATTCTAGGATTTTCTCGATTTATTTTTTTTTATTTTTTTTTTTTTATCTGTATAGTAGACTTCAGTGAAATCTAAAATGTCATGGTGAAGGGAAAGGACAGGACTTTTTGTTCTGGAAGTGAACTAACTTTTTTCATACTTTTCAAACTTTTTCAAAAGGTTTTAAACCATTTAAAGTTCCTACAGACTTTGATTTTCTAGTATTATTATGTTATGATTTGCAGTTCAGTGTAATTTTTTTCAAATCCATTTCCAATTGAAACTGAGTTTAGAAATTGAAATGGAATTCTCAGGCGTTCTCATTTCAATTCCGAATACTACGTTTTAGTACAATTTCAGGCAGTGCTTGATATTTTTTAGCGCACTGTGCGTCAGTAAGCGAGTTTCTATTGTAAGATTGCTATTTGAAGATGATACTAACACTTCACCTAGATGGGGACTCTCATGCCATCTTTTTGTCTACTTCAGTACAAATATTGACGAAAAACATCCTCTAGAGTTCCCTTGGTGGCTCTAAAGGATCATCAGAATGTGAAGAGTGCGTTCTTGTTGAGAAGTGTGAAGATGTTCAGAAGTGTCATCCTCTTATTGTGATTGTCACATGAGAACAAGCTGTCCAACATGATCGTTCTCGGTCAACCCATGAAAGCTCCAGTAAACACCATTTACACCCTGTCCCTTCTACATATTGAAGGTGAAATAAAACAATTGCCATTTAGGTTAGCTGTCTGACAAGAAAGGAAGACGTGATACTAATTTGATACTAGCTATTCTGAACTGAGCGTTGAAAGTCATCCTTGCCAGGCTTCTTGAGAAAATTGACCATTTTTCATCATCGCAAGTTAGTTGTCAGAGCAATTCTCAGTCGTCAACAAAAACAATTTGGCTTTTAAAGGAGGAAGCACACACTTCAAAGGCACTGTAGGTGGGTGTGAATGACTAGTGGGGTGAGATGGAGGTTAGATGTGTCAGTGTTAAAGAGCATCAACCTGGCCATTACAGAATGTCAGAAAATGTGCTTAATTGGAAAAGATTCGGCCTTTTAGAAAGCCGATTTCCCCCTCTTTGTCAGCACAACAGAGAATGCGTAATTGTGTTGTATAATCCTTAGTGGCGTTGCCCTTTCATCTGGGTGAGGAGATCCGAAAAGAAGGATTTGCGGGTAAGACCTCCCATAGCTGCCAAGGCTGCCTGATCTTCATGCATGCTGAAGAGATTTCTGCCTGCCTAAACCTGATCCAGGTTTAGAAATCCCTCTGGGGTCAGTGGTCACCTTTCCCTGTTTTTAATTGTCGGACAGAGCAAAAATAAAAAGACACAGAGACAAAAGAGTTCACAGATAAGAAAATGGATTCCTTCCTTTAGAGACTATATAACAAAGTAAAGTAACCAGGTGTAGATTAAAGCACCAGACGTCACAGAAAATGAATAACGCTTAAAAAAAATAATATCTACCTTTATTGGTAGATGGAACCTTTAAAATGACCTGAACCTTTGCTTTATCCAAAAGGTCAAAACATTCTTAAGATTAAAAAAACTGAAATGATTAAAAATGGTTCTATTGGCTCGTTACCTGTCATTTGTAGCCTGCTGAGATTAAATTTAGTGCAATCAGCGAATAACATAAATAATGTTTGCTCAATATGTGGTTTTCAGTTTGATTAAACATTTTTACATCCTTGTGGGTGTAAAACTGTTCATTTCTTTAATATAATCATCATATGTTTATTAATTGAGTAGCCATGCAGTTCAGCTCAGTTTGACTGAATGAACACCGAAAGTGTCCTCCAGCTGTAAGCAGTGTATGCTTCCTGCCACAGGCCGGCTTAGAGATGAACACTTAGCTGTCTCACACACACACACATACACACACACCCACACACCCACACACACACACAGACAAAACAGCAAATTTCTCTCACGTTTCCTCAGAACATACATCACTTGTTTGTCCCCAGAGAGAAAGAGGAGAGTGATAGAGAGATGCGGATGAGCAGCAGGCTTGTGCTCGGGGGGAGTTTTTTTGGCCTGCTGGCCTGTGTTTGAAGTGAGCCACAGGCCCTGTGAGCAGCCCTGATCCCTGCGTGGGGAATCACACCGGTCTCTGCAGGCTCCAGGCCACTAGCAGCAACAGCAGCTGCACAACAAAAAGAGAGGCCGTAATCTTAGATGTTCTTTCCTGATGGCTAGAGCTTTGACATCTGACATCGTCAAAGACAATAGACACCCCGGTAACTGTAATACTACCTGATGGAACACAGAGAGGATTATCTGCTTTTATTATAAGTCTCGATATTGTTTCTTCTCCTCGTATTTCAGGTACTTTTTCATTCAACATTATGATGCCTAATCGCCAAGTTGCTTGGCCTAGAAATGAATGGGTGTTTCTTCAACTATATAGCTCTGTAGACCTGACCTTATTTTTTTAATATTTGTTTAATAGTTTTTATAGATTCTATTTCTTCTAAAAAAATCTGTCTCCTAAACAACTTGGTACACAAATAATTGGAAACAGCAAATGTAATTAGAAGCAAATTATGGTGGAAATGATGCTGTTTATAAATTCTGTATATTATCATCGTAGTGATTATTGTTCTTTTTTTTTGGGAAAATTAATAAATTAACTTCATTTATTATATTAATGTGAGCTTGATATGTCAAAATAAATAGTTGAAACCAAAAGATTGGTCATTTAAATAAAATGAATAGTTATTTATTTTAATAAGAATATTTTTAAATAGCAGAATATTGTAAAATGGTAGTAAAAAGGCCTGTAGTTGAAATGCCACAAAAGCAGGTCAGATGTCCCCTCCTGTCTTTTTCTGTTTTGTCTTTTCTCCATGTGGAAGACAATATACTTTCCAGCTTTGTTTTCATCTATTACGCTTCACTGATGAAGAAGGTGGAGACAAATGACAACCAGGTGCTGTCCATCATGGTTAAGTCATGTTGTTTTACTGAACTGTCTGTGGAGTTTGACAGTTGTAATCTGTTGCTTATTCCACCGAATAGCGTGACCCCACACTCGAGCGGGGAGAGAGAGAGAGAGAAAGAGTTCGCCGTGTCAGTGTGAGGTCTGGTCCAGGGAAATGTTTGGGTCCAGATAAGCTTGTGCTTGACAAGAAACTCCAGATGCTTTTATATTACAAACTGTCATGTTGCAGGGGGACAGATAAAACCCAGTGATGGGACTGTGGGCCCTCCTCCAGCATGAACAGACACAGCCACGCAAGCGGATAAACCGTCCGTTGTTATTGTAGGTGGACTGTTGGTTGTGTGATCAGATCTTCATGTGCAATGTCACACACTCTGGTTTGTGTTAATGGGCTCGGAAGAAGGGTATGTGGCAGTTTTGCATAGCCAGACTTTTGACAAATGTGGCAAATGTGAACCACATGGCTGTTTATTCTGGCCAATAACTCGGAGGAAAAAAAATGAAATAACCCTATCCGTTATTAAACCCAACCTGGTCTCATAAAAATATGTACCCTGTGCACTTTTTTCATTACGTCGATATACGTAAGTATTGCTGTGTTTTTGTTGCGTTGCTTTAGTTAGCGCGACGGTTCAGAATTGAAATATTCGAGGACTGTTGCTAAAAGCTGATGCTCTATCATGAGACCAGGTTGACTAAATCAGAAGTTAATTATCATTAACTAAAACAAGAAAATAATAATAAGAAAAATGATAAAAGTATATCACAATTGCCCAAACCTTAACTAAATTAAATTAAAAGTCATTGCACAGAGTGTCCAGAATTTATCAGAATTTTTAACACATTCAAAAATAAATACAAGCTCACATTGTTTACATCATGTTTACACACTGCCATTTTCATCCGTCATAAAAAAAAAAAAAAGGTTGGATTTTCTGCATTTTCACATCCATAGCAAGCATTTTTATACGAAAGGATAATGAAAAAAAACCCTGAAAAAACGCATACAAAAAGTTCAGAGTCAGTGTGCAGTGCGAATCGTATCTCAAGGAGGCTAACAAAGCTGGTTTCCGATGCTAGTTTTAGGCAGCAGGAAACTTATCCAAATGATTTTGGGCCAATGAATCGAACATTGTATGAACTACTAAATCCTCTGGCTTACTGTAAATCTGACACGTCTTGTCTTCGTCTGCCCAGTTCATTTCCAGGAGCGAACACGCACAGTAAAATCCAGCTTGTAATGCTATAATTCATTATCTAAATGCAGTCACCGTCTAGACTCAACACTGATAAAAATACAAGGTAATCCACCTTGACTGTCACGCCCGCAACCAATTCATTAGTCCTCAGTGGTGAGCAGTGGGAGCTGACTCCACTCCTTTCTGAATTGGGTTTTCAATCTAAGCACTCGAGCCGTAACACGCTCTAACACACTCCCATCAGGAGACTGCATATGAGCTCAGCATTCAGGCCGCACTCATTTACACCTTCATGTGCCTTTAATTGCGAACGCCACAGAAGTGACATCAAGAGTTGATGTGCAGGTGGTTTTTGTTTTTTGACGAGGAACAAGTTTTTTTGCATTGAAGGGCATTAAAATGTAGCATGTATTCAGGTTAGATAAAATAAAAAAGTATGTTTTTCACCATCTGCTGCACACAGTTTTAAAAGAGTGATTGGTCACATGGCATATTCCTCGTTACCAACCAGTCTCGTTACCAGTTTTGTCCACTCTTTCCCCTCACACGTTATTTTGAGGTCCAACTCTTGATATAATAAACTATTAAATATGATGCTATTAATAAACTATTAATGAACTGCTAATTTGCTGCTTATTAATAGTTAGTAAGGTAGTAGTTAAGTTTAGGTATTGGGATGTTAAATAAGGTGATGTAGAATATATGCTTTATAAGTAGTAATAAAAAGCTAGTATGTTAATAACAGGCATGCTAATAAGAAACTAGTTAATAGTCAGAATATGTACATGTCTTAAACTGTTACACGCTGTTAGTTGTTTGTTAGTACATAAAAACACACACATTCAGTGACTGGGAGTGGACACGTCATGTTTTGTCACATTTACTCATGGCTTCATCATATTAACTGATGGGAACATAATATGTCGTGATCATAAGCTTTTCATTTGCATAGAATGTAGGCTAAGCTAACATAATAATTAGATAATTACATGCTGAGCTATTATAAAAAAGAGAAATGCTTAATTCATTTGGTTGTATGTAACAGTGCTTTTAAAAACAAAGTGGGTAAAAATATATATATTAATGTTTTCAAATGACGTCTCTCATGTTTACCAAGGCTGCAATTGTTACCAAAAATACAGTTGTTGTTGTTATTAATAATAATAATAAATAATAATAATAATATAATAATAATCAAATATCATTAAAATTAAAATAGTGGTTTTCTATTATAATGTTATAAAAAGTAATTGTACCGAAGCTTTTTTTTTTTAATTTATCATCTTAACTCCAGCTTTCATTGTCACATGATCTTATGCAGAAATCATTTTGATTTGATGCTCGAAGAGACATGAATTATTAGTATAATTAATGAAAATAGTGGTGCTGCTTAATATTTTGTGGAAACATTGGTACCTATTTTTTATTTATTTTTTTTTTTTAATAAGTAGAAAGTTCAAAAGAGTAGCATTATACTTTTTCTGTAACATCATAAATGTGTTTGCTGTCACTTTTAAACAGTTTAATGTGTCGATGAATAATTTTACTTGTTTAAAAAAAAAAAAAAACAACTTTATTGACACCAAACCTGTTTTTTCTCTCTCTTTGAGATTCTCATTTACACTCATTTATATCGGTCACACATAATCATGCTAGCCTATATCTGATTGTTTTTATATATTGTATAACTTGAATGTGATTGACGTTGTTATACATTTCTCAATTTGAAAAGGATGAATGAATAATTGGATATATCCATTTGTCACTGACTGTATAGCATTACCTCTGGATGATTAATTGTGGTGGTTTGGACGTTCTATGGTCTAGTAAGATCACAGTCCAGTGGCTGCTTAGTGATGCATTTCTCCAGCAAATGTCATGGGCCTGTAGCTCCACTGTCACACTATTAGGATAACGTCATTATGCACACGGCCTGTCTCATCCAGAAAAGAACAGAATAATTCCTGCCCAAAATTGACACAAATTGTTTAGCATAATTTTTTTTTTTTTTCCAGCTCGCAACGGCGGCGAACCAATCATTTTGCCACGCTTCAGGTATCCCAGATAAATGAATAGTCTTTTGAGTGTTTGCAGCAGCAAGCCTGGTGAATAACACATGAGCTCGGTGCATTTGAGTGCACTTGGCAAAGACGGGAGCGTTCACGTGGAGGCCACACCTGCTCCGGAGTGACGTGACACCACGGACACGGCCCATTCCCAGCTGACCTTCACTGCGACCGTGACCTAGAGTGCTCCTGCAGCTCCGCTTGATGTTCCAGTGATTGAGTGGCACAACACTCGGACGCTGGCTTCTTTTGCCTCCATCTCGCATGTCCGACTCTGCCAGTCTGGATGCTTGCCTAGAGCTTCTGCGCAAATGAGACGTAGTGATGTACTGACAGCTCTGCAGATGAAGTCATGGGTGAATTTGTCCACTTTGATGGAAGTGTCCGCGATTGTCTGATGGGCAAAATAACTTCGCCCTGTCTGATCTTGTACAGTGACAGCGGGACAGGCAGTGATTTTAAACAGTCGTTGCTCGAAGGAATGCAGTAGGCTAACACTTTAGTTTTTGGGGTTTTTTTCTGCAAGGATCCTGCATTTTCTATTCTTTGTATTTCAATAGGGAACTGTATTTTAGCTTTTTACGTGCCTTGACATTATTCATGATTTTCTGGAGAGCTTAATATCGCTGGGCTTGTCCGTTATTATAGATATATCCTAGTGTCATCTGAAGTCTGGTGCACATTGTGTCACGAGATGCTGAAAAATGTCTCATTATTTGAGGCACTTAGCAGTAACTAAACTAAATATGCATGAGCTAAATTGTGTATTTAGCTTGGTTTTTTGAACAGTGTTGTTTTTATTAAGTATTAGAAGTGTTGAATTGCCAACTAGCTTTAACTAACTTTATTACTAAAGTTACTAAAACTAAACGTTAGTAATAAAGTATCTTAAAATTGAAAAAAAGGGCAAAAGTACTATACTAACAATTATAAAACTAACATTTAAAATAGACAGAATTAGCCCAACCCAGGATTAGGTCATAGTTCAATTATGACATATAAGTAACTTTTATAAACATGCTTTAGAAAGAAGCATTACTGGTGTGCATCTTAAGACAAAACAAAGACATATATTCAAGATCAGTCAGTGCACGTTTCTTTGAGTTGAAAACACATTTACATTTTTGTCTAGGGCTAGGTTTAAGCCTCGTTGTGAATCTGCGGCATAAAATTGTTTATTAAAAATAAAAAATAAATGCTATAAAATTATGTAAATAATAAAATATGGCTTTTTCTGAATTTTGTCTGAATGATCAGCATAATGTTTTATTTTACAAAAAAAAAATCATTTTATTTTTTCCCTGTATAATTACAGGGACTGCTGCACAATGAATTTTAGATCATCTTCTCTCCTCTAAACACAAAATTAAAAAATAAAAATAATATCCAATGCTATGTATACTGTATTTAAGTCAAGTTGAACCACTTTTTAATTATTTGTCTTTGGTTTGCTTCTTAAAGCTTGAGGTTAACAGTGTTAAACGGAGTCAAATCAAACTCTTCACTTTTATCTTTGAGTATTTTGTGCAATCACGTTGACATTTTAGATTGTCTGAATCGTTAGATTGCGTTATTTTCCCTGTCCTGTCTCACTGAAAAAGAGATCTAATCAAACACAGCTTCGGTTCAGATTCTCACTCTTCTCATTAGTCTGAGACGGTTCTTCAGAGAGTCATCATTTGCTCAACGTAATGAATAGGTTAATAAAATAGAATAGTTTAATTATGTTTTACTCCCTCGCTTGTTAATGGTTCCAGAGTAGCTCAATTGAATAATGCGATTCCTGTTATTAATTATCTGTAAGTCAACTTGTTTAAATGGTATTTTACAGTGCCTTGATAAAATTACAGCTAGAGGCAAAGTGGTGATAGACAGACAAAGGCCACGGACAAATTATCATACAACTATTAGCTTGTTTCCAAAGGGTTTTATGTTAATCTTTTAGTGCTTAAGTACCCTGCAATTAACATCAGGAGGAGCTGCCTTCCAGCAAGCCTTGCAAATTGAAGTACTCCGATAAAGAAGTAGTTATTCAGATGCAAACCAGAAGAACGCCGGGCTATCGTACTGAAGTGTACAGGAATTTTTTATGTGCGCGGGTGCGCGTGTGATCAAGGAGGTATAACGATATCATTATCTCTCATGGGCTATGACACAAGATGTCTCTTTCAGCCCGCTGTGCTTTTGTAAAGCACTAAAGCAGGACGCTAACAGGCAGATGAATGGCTCTCGTCGCCAGCGCCATCTGATGAAGGAACACGTTTACGTATCAGCGCTGGTGGCTTGATATGCAAATGTGGCACTTTGAGAGGGCTATAGGGAGATATGGCTCATTGTTCGGGTTTCGCAGCCTTGTGTTCATTTTATGCTAAACAGAGTCGTACCCATGGCGAGAGAGCGGCACCCATCTTGTAAATCAGCCTCCATCTCTGCTAGCTTAAACCAACAAAGGAGGCCACAGCCCTAAAGGACATGTGTGATTAATAGGCTAATTAGAAGCCTTGCTATCTGGTCTGTCTTGTATTTCATTTCTGTTTCCTATCCTATTATGAATATAACTGATGTAGTTGGGCCACCCAGATAGAGGGCAAGCGGTTAGTAGAATGCTAGCGATACTGTACTTTCTCTGGGGTTAGTTTTAGATTCATACTCTCGTAGCGACTGCTTCATCTTTACTGGAGTTTTAACAGTTGGAAAAGGTCTGTCTTTTGTTATTGTGGCTACCCATTCTAAACAACTTTATTACAGTATATAAACCTTTTGTTAATTGCCTTGGACAGCGTTAGCCAAAAAACCAAATGGAAAGGGAACCTGGCAACCTGAGCAAATTGCGGTGATCTCATTTAAACGGCACCACACATGCAGTACGTTCACAGCTAAGATGCAGTATTTTATCATTAAAACATTCTGCAGTCTACTATTTAGAGTTACCTTTTATTTATTTTTAAATTAGTTTTATTTTAGGAAGCTTTTCAGTAAATAAATGTGCTTTTGTAAGTTTTCAAATTTTATAAATTTTTTGTTTGTATTAATTGCCATTTAAACTTATTATATTTTTTAATGTCAAAGCAACATTTCAAATTATATATAAATATATATATATATATATATATATATATATATATATATATATATATATATATATATATATATATATATATTAATGAATATGAATACAAATATACATACAGCAATTTTAGAAAATTTGTATTATGTATTTACATTTGGATATAATTTATATTTTTGGATATAATGTATATGTATGTGTGTATATATATGTATGTGTGTGTGTGTATACAATATTACATTATATAGCTGTTTTTTGTAGATGCTTGCTTCAGATTTCATTTGATAGCTGACACCCTGAAGTGTAAATAAGCATACTATTAATTTCTCAGGAAATGCAATTGTCTGGAGGGCAACTAGGGGGGAAAAAGTGGCATCACTTACTCAGCTCTTCCCTCCTGAATACTAAGACTTAAATGCTGGTTTCATGGGACCGTCTGGGATCTCTTTCATGAGCATGACCATTGAAAGATTCATTTCACTTTAGACAGGCACCCAGGGTTTCACTTTTTATTTGCCCTCACCCTATATCCACAAAGTCATTGTGTTAGTGCCCAGATAGAAAAATAAAACACTTGTCTTTATTCTCTTCCCCATGTAAATACGGTAGATATGGTCTGACCAGACCTTTAAACATGATAAACACTTTTGCCTTCAAACCCGAATTCCTTTGTGTCAGGCCCCATAACTTATTGCGCATGATTACAAAGCTACCGATATAATAAATTAAAGTGATGGACAGAATTATACCCAGTGCTTCCTGCACTCCCCAGTGACGCATACTAGCTTAGTGCTCCTTGACAGCAGCCTGTGATTTAACACTAGTGAGGAGGCCAAGAGGAAAACAGAAAACATTCACAGGAAAGGTCTGAGACTGGGCCTCCGCCTAGTTTACGAAAGCCTCTCTCATTCGCCATTAAAACCCAGAGCGGAGCATCTGGGGAGATAGAAGAGCGTGTTATTTATACTTTAACCGTGGAGTTTATCATTTCAGTCAAGAGAGGGAACTGTTTGACACAATAGTCATCGGAAGAGAAGAAAAAAAGGGATGGCTAACCTGGTCCAGAGCGGTATCTTGTGCATTGAAACAGATGTGTCTGCTCTTGACGTGGGCATGTCATGGGTAAAGATAAACCGAGTAAAGCAAAGAGAGTGCAGAACTGGCACGACACCGGCTAATTTATCTCACTGAGAGACAGATTAAAGGCAGGGCCCAGTAAAACAAAGTTGGGCCGCCTTAATCAGGGGACAGACTGCAGGCATTATAAATAATAAATCAGGACTGGATATTGAGAGGCCTGGGTGTTATTAGAGAGCATGGCCTTTTAAAGCAACAAAAACAAGCCATCAAAAGCTGAGAGAACTATATGTCCATTCCAAAACCTTGTGAGCTGCCTTGATGTCCACATGTCTACATAGCCTAATGGACAGCATCCTAACTGAAATAGAACATCATAAGAGAAAGATTTCACTCACAATTGGTTTCAATAAAGCATTAGCATGTTGCTAAGCTTGCTGCACAACACTGTAGCAAACAGTGCACAGATACATGCAATGCTAATTTAGATTTTTGACGAGAGAAGCAGGAGTTTTAAAATGCTGCCTATTTTATCAAAACCTCTTTTTTTTGACATTTTTCAAATATGATTGTAGATATTTTGTGAAATCCGAATGTACAAATTTCTTTTTACTTCTTGCTAACCTTCCGTTATGCTAAGATTCTGTGGCTTTCCGCGCTCAAAGCATGTTGTAATAGCACTTTCAGAGCACTCTCATGCCTTGATACTAGCATATTTGTGTATTTCTCTCATCTTATGTTCATGCTGCTTTCTTAACCTTCCAATATGCTATAATTGTCGCTAATGACATGATGTTGTGATAGCATGTTCAGTGCACACTGACCATGTTTACATTTCACCATGTTTACATGCGTTTAATCTTATTTGCTAACATTTTGCTAAAGTGCGCAAAGATTTTTTTTGTCGCTAGCATTGCATTATGCCACGCTTGGTATTTTGCATGCCTAAAGAATGTTGTGATAGCCCATTCAGTGCACTCTGACCTCCTAATTTCACTGCTGTTATCGATGCGCTAAGCATCATTTATGTTGTTGTTTGTGCTTGATAACACTGAGGTTATTTCAGCACGTTATTTGGCACGCAAATGCCCCCCAGGTCAGATGCCGCATGATTTCAATGCTAAAACATACAGCTGGCTTTTATGTTCCTCTTGCTCCATAGGAGCAGCGTCTCTCTTTAACTATGATTAGGGTGAAGTCAGGGGAGAGGAGACAAGATTTAAATTTCTCTGTGTCAGTAGTTCGACATGGGGTCACAGCTGGGCCTCTCCCACCATAATTGCATGGCGTGATTTATCTGTAAAGAAACTAAAATACATATAAATCTCCGGGCTCATCTTTGTTGCAGGATTCCCTCTCTGATTAATGACCGGAGCAAAGAAAAAAAAAAAAAAAAAAAAAAAACAGAGAGAGAAACAAATGCGCTGTGAATAAGTATGAATTATTCATCTCGATGGCCTGTTAAACGTGTATATTTTCTTAAGAAAAGTCAAGGTGTTTCGCGGCTATCTCCCGTTTTGCTGATGATGGAGAATGCGAGGTTGGCCGCGTTCTCGGAGCCCTAATAAACTTTATTTCTACCTCAGCCATCAACCGCGGGCCCCACGCATAAATAGGCTTTATGTAAATCTGTCAGCACCTGGCCTGCGCCGAGGCTTCTGTGTAGATATTGGCCTGTCTGGAAGTTTATGACGAAGTTTAAAATCATTCATTAAACTGACCCGCCGGTAAATCCACTTACTGGAAAATTGCCCCCGCTCTTCTATTTGGTTTGTAGATGCGATCATGAGTCCATTTTTAACTTAATTAATTGGCCGTTTCTGTTGACAAGAAATTTATGCAGTAATAATTTGCTGGAAATAGATGCAGAGAGTTGGAAATGAGATATCCATCACCGCCTCGTGTTCCAGCAGCTGCGGCGCGGCTAATATGAAAGTATTTCAGCCACTGACGACCCCGCTGTTTGTGCAGTCAAGATTATATATACCCACGATCCATTGCCTGCCTGAGAGGCGCTCATGGAGGTCTATGATAACAAAGAGTTTGTGATTTATAGCTTGCTGTGAAAGCAGAACTTGATGAGATTAAACAATTTCATAGCACAAGTGTTTCTCAGACCTTCTGATTTGTAGTTGCGAGCCGATAGTAAATCAACTTTATATATCTGAAAGCCTGCTCAGCAAAGCAGTGCAATTACTGTTTAAGACAGCTACTTTTTATTTAATTTTTATCCAGGGTTTGTCTCCTTTATTTTCGCGCCTGTCAGGGAGGCGCTCACCTTCATAAGTCCTTCTCCTGGGGAGGGGAGGATGCTGGGAGGAGAAGGCCTCCCGCTATCTTTCCCTGGCAGCCTGTAAAGCCGCGTCTCCGCTTGTATGTTGTCGTGAGACTCGTCGCAACGTGGTGGAATTAATTAAAGATGTGGTACGTGGGATTGACAGCTAGTGGCTGAACTAGGTACTGCAAAAATGAAGTCATTCCACACCGGAACGCACATTTCTGAGTACAAATACTGGCTATAGCATTATTTTTCAGCGAAACAGCTATGTTTACATAAGATGTAGGGCTGTGCGATATATATCGTTATATGTATTTATGTGCATCACGTCAGTAAAGCCGGTTCTTTGATTAGTGGGAAATCTCCATCAGCTGTTTTTAAATGCAAACGGTGCCGTAGATCACTGACAAACTACTCCAATGAATTACCCACGAAACTGAACGCGATATTAGCTTGTCAGTGATCTACGGTTCTGTGTTAACTGCCGCTTTTTTAAACAGGTCATAGAGATTTACCACTAGTCAAAGAACCGCCTTTACTAACGAGATGCGTGTGTGTGTGTGTATATATATATATATATATATATATATATATACACACACACACACACACACACACACATCTTACGCATATATATATATATATATATATATATATATATATATATATATTGACATAATAACATGATTCAGCAATACAAGGAATACAATTGTGTTTTTCCGAAAAATGGAAGTTGGCAGGATTATACAGATTAAAGGTGATGAATATAATATTTCCAGCTAGTGGTTAAAATGAGCACTGCAATTCTGGTCCAAAAATCTGGCATAGAGTTATTTTTCAGCAACTACATAAACATAACGGCTATAACCTTTGACAGCTATACGTTGTGTTTTCCGATAAATAGAAGTGGGCGGGATCATACAAATTAAAAGTGCAGTATATAATATTGTCGGCTAGTGGTTGACTACTGCAATCCCGAAATACGCATTTCAGAGTGGAATTACTGACTATAGCATTATTTTTCAGAAAAACAGCTATGCAAACCTAACATGTTTCTACAAACATGTTTTTTTTTGGCTGTACAAGAGTCAAAAACTCACACGCGGCACCTTTAAAAAGGGTCCAATTGCTTGGGATGTTATTGAAAAGCATTTGTTTTCACAATGCATTGTCCCGCTGCCCACGTAACTAATCGATTATCATCATACTGTAACATTTATTTGTTTTGCTTTACGCCTTAGGCTAAAATAGCGCTTGCGAATGAGTCGACAACCTCAGCCTTTATCTCTCCTGCAAACATCAAGAGATCTCATTATTTAGACACATCTCTGGTTTTTTTTTTCCTCCCGTATGCCCCAAGTCAAAATTAGTTTTCACTCCCTCTGTGATCTTCTCTGACTGGGGTGCGCTGGAAGTAAAGAAAATGGCTGTCTTCACATCAGGGCTGAGTCAAAGACGCACTTCACAGAGCCGTTCTTCCAGCTTAAGCATTGCTAAGTAACCTTCACATTTCACTCATGTAAAAAGCTAATTTCCTTTAAGTTCACATGTCACTTTCTGCAGGTCTGCTTTGTGGGTACTCTTCAAATGTCTCCCAGCGTCTAATTGCGTAGGAAACATCCCAGACAACCCGGTTTGACAGTCCTACTCACAGAATCCTCAATAATTTAACATCCCATATACTTGAAAACATCCCTGACATTAGATACAGCTCCTAAGCGCAACATAAAGAGGCACCGTGTGTCATACCTTTGAGAGAGAGTGTCTGTGAAATAGAAAGATATAGAGAGGAGATACACATGGGGAACTGAGTAGTAGTATATAGAGCAGAATTTAAAGGCATGATTAAATTTGCTGGCTGCTTTGTCCAACTATAATTAATCATCTGCAAACAGTTATATTCAGTTGATAGTGAGTAAATGAATGAATGCTGTCAAATGATTCATTGTGATTAATCTCTTGATAAAATAACTTTGTTAACATAATGTGTTTGTACTGGGTATATGTATTGTGTATATAAATGCACACACATGCATGTAAATATTATTGAAAAATTGTACGTTTGTGCAATTGCATTTATAGACGATGTAATTCATATTAATATGCATGTAAATAAAATCTTTTTAAAACACAATGTAAACAAAACATTTCTATGTTTGATATGATTAATCACAATTAATAATTTCACATTGCTAAAATAAATACATAAAGCTACAGTGTGAAATTTATTACCATTCAGAATGGAAATAAAAATCATTAGACGATTTTTACATTTAATGGATGTTTTTGATTATATTCTGTTTATTGTTCAGTTATATTTTTAAACACATTATTATATTATCTATATAATTTGTGTAGTATATGCCTTAAAATGCTGTTAAAATATTGTTATACTGAAAGTTATTTAACATTTCGCCCCTGTAATCTTTGTGATATTTGTTGGGGAACTTTCAAGAGATTCAGCATATAAATAAATTGACTGATTGACTTAATGAGAAACATTTAGTTTCGAGTAAAGGTCATTGGGTATGGGTTTTCCCCATACATTTGTACGTTCCTGGCAGAGTCAATAAAGTAAAGGGTTTTAAAAAACAAGCCGGCTCTTTCAAGTTCAAACCCTATGAAGCCACGTAAAGTAAAACATTGTGCCTGTTGATACGGGCGATTAACTTCCTGTTGTGCATAAACCTTTGCTTTTTAAAGCCGAGCTGTACATAAAGCCCTGTCTCCAGAGAGAATTTGGGTATATGCTTGAGGCAAAAGCTGTTTTACTTGTGATCACTGATCATATGATACACTTACGTAGCACAAGTGCATTGAAGTAGAACTGGTAAATCATTAAATACTTGCTCAATGCAGCTCACACTGTGCTCACACCACAGAAAAGACTCTTAAAGCCCTCGGAGGGCAGGCACCATTACATCCAGCTTTCACTTTCTAGTCATTACCTAAGAAAACAGAATTAATACAGTTTTATGCACACTACAGCCATTTAAAATGCATTACTGCCACACATCTGAGAGACAATTATGAAGGTCAAAAGCATTAAAGTGCTTCTTCAGTGATTGGCACCCTGAACATTTTCCCGCTGTCAGCGTGACATTTATACCGCAGTCTGCGCTTAAAATATAATTTATAGGTCCGACCCGTATATATACACGATTTATGCAAAGCACATCATGATTCAATGAGCTTAATAAGTACAAACACAAAATCAGACCAGCATTTCATCGACTTAAATACACACAAAGATGTTTGTTTTCCCTCTGATCTCCGACTCATCAGGAAAAAAAAAAAAAAAAAGTCTTGCACGAAAGACAAGGAAAGTTTCATACCCACAGAAAACATTTTTTTTTTTTTCCCTCTCTCTCGTTACAGACCCAGAGAGAAAACATATCAAAAAACATTTTACTACATGTCTTTTGCAAGCACAAAAAGCTGAAATGGTGTCAAGAGAAAACAAAACAGAAAGCTTGTTTCTTCTAACAATTGCTTTAAGCTACAAAATCTCCTTGAATCCCAAGCCTCCCGTTACTGTCGAATTTCCACTCTCTTTCTCTCGCTCGCTCGCTTGCTCTTAAAGGGAAAGCGGGCCCTTCTGTTGGGCCTGATAGGTTGTAGGCTGATGCTTAGCAACAACATTCCTGCGCCTTAAGTAGCAGTAAGCCCCTGGCTGAACTCTTTGAAGTGGCTGTCAGGCCACATTTATTTCGTTTTAGCACTTTGTCTACTTGTCCAGATATATAAGGAGATAAAAAGCACTGGTGTTTACACTGATCTTTGCCTCTCTTTCTCTCTCCCTCTGTCTGTCTCACTCTATCTCTGTATATCTCTTTTGCGGTGCTGGTAATTAGATTGTAGCCCTGATCAGGCCTGGTAAGGATGAGACGTGCTGCGAGTTGCGCTGGGCACGCTCGACTCCGCTTGATGTTTTCGGCGAGGGATCTCTCCGGCTTTGGGGGGCTCGCACCAAACCGAATCATAGCGCTAACTGCATCTTAGCCACCCGTTCACCTCTTCCCACTCTCTGGGGTGGAGATTTGTTTGGAGTTGATAATCACAAATGGCTGGATTTTTCGTCATTTATTTGCGGGAGGAAAAAAAAAAAAGGACATGCGAAAGGGAAGAGGGAGCATGAGTATGATGTATAATCCAGGAGACGAGTCATATTTCACTGTGACATTTTCAGCAAGCAGTCCTCCCTTTGAGTGCAGAGCCCCTGTTGGGCTGAGAGCTGCTGTGGCTTTCTCTGTTAATGCCATTATTAGGGACTTTTTTCTTTCTCCAGCTTGTAAATTTCTGCTGCATTATCATAAAGTGTAGTGATTACTCAGTGTATAAAGACAATAATGATGTGAGCAGGCAGCATATGCCCAGGGCCTGAAGAACAAGAGCTCGGCGTGCTGAGAAGAGAGGCTTAAGCAAACCTGACGCTGCAGCGCCCCCATCTGACCAGTGCAGGAAGTAGTGTGTGTGTGTGTGTGAGAGAGATAGAGATAGAGAGAGAGCGAGTGGGTGGGTGGTGAGAAAGTAAGAAAGAAAGAGGACTAACAAAAGAAAGGAAGGTAGAATGAATGAGAGCTCCAGTGTTGAGACTGCAGAACGTGTCTTGGCGTTTGACTGAATGTTGTTTTCAGACTCAGAAGGATGCACAGTTAGCTGCTGCCACTCCGCAAAGACCTCCCAAAGTTACCGCGCCATATGGTCCATATTTCTCTGAATCAGGGCGGCCGGATTTCGGCCTTGATGGATATTCATCTGAGCAGTGGGATGAGTGAAGGTTCTTGCTTTCTCCTTGTAGCTCAGTGGCAGAATTGCATCGGAAGATACTTTCTAGACTATAAACCGCATGTTTTCTCTCAGTCTCATCCATCCTTCTGTTCAGATTCACAATGGACTCATAAAGTCTCGGAGGCAAACCGTTTTTATGCATTTATATAAATTTTTGTAATGTTGGTTTTTTTTGTATTGTTTCTATTTTACACACACACACATACACACACACACACACACACACACACACACACACACACATATATATATATATATAAAATATAAATATATACATGTAAATGTTTTCAAAATATGTACTGTATGTGTGTGTATTTGTACATGCATAAAAAATGTACATAGTACACACACATACATTATTTAGAAAAATTAATAAACTTTTACTTTGGGTTATTAGCAAATAATCGTTTCATATGCCCAAATAGCATTTAAAAACCACACACAATAACATTTAAATCAAACTAATTGCAAAGAAAAAAAAAGTAGGTATAACATTCAAAGCGTAGACTAAATGTATTCAGAATGTATTGTGTTTGTGTAAAGTTGGTGTGGTGAACTGCACCTGTGGTTGTGCTGTTATGCTTAACTGGCTTCATACTTGTAATACAAATCTCTGCAGTGCACGCTGGTTAAAGTAATTCAGAAGAAGCTTAGTATTTTAGTTTTTTGATATCTATTGCATTGTTTGTTTGCAGGCGGGACTTGCTTTGATATTGTATTAAATGCAATAACATTCAGACATTTTTAACTTTCCGAATATCTTTCAGGGCCGCTGAATTATCCTTCATTAGACGGACAGATCAGAGCACACAAGTTGCCATTTGTTTGATGGATAGTGATGCATATCTTTTAAAAGCAACTAAAAACAAAGTGCTTTGTGAAAGGAGAAGCTCTTAACTGCCTGTGCGTGCTCAAAGCTCCCAGACTGAATGAATTCAAAGGGTGACCCCTTGGCTTGTGATTATGTTTGTGTAAAATCTTAAGGATGCCGATCAAAGCAAGGCTCTTGTCCGCCTGCCCTTTTTTTCCAAGATAACAGCTGGCATTCAAACAGAGTTTTCCTTTAACTTTTTTTTTTTTTTTTTTTTTTTCTGCCGGGATTCCCATTATGAGGCAGGCCTCCTTTCTCATCTCGAGGATGGCTCATTGAATAAAGAGAAAGAGAGGAGTGGATGGGAGGGGAGGAAGTGGAGGGAGGGCTCTGATTAATCTTCTTCCAGGGTGGGGGTGTTTGATCAGCGGACTTGGCCCGGGAGGGGTGGGATGGTTAGGAAAGAGGGGGTATCTCTGATGTTGACAGCAGGCGACTTTTGCGCACGGCATGTGATTGACGTGCCTGGCCGCTGGGCCGGGGGGGTGCTCTGTGTCCGGTGGGGCATAGCCGGCCCCTGTCTGTGGGTGGTGGTGTTAATAATGTGGCAACTGGGAAGATTAATTGTAGACAAGCAGCAGGATTACGAGCGGCTTTGTGGCCGGGACAGGGCTGTTTGGTGGGGAAGGCCTCTGATCTGTCAGGTCCAGAGGAAATTAGTCAGGGCGGACTGAAGCTGACACTAAAAATGCTGCTTTAGGATATTAAAGCCAAATGGCCAGAGGAGATTGAAATGGTAACAAGGAAACTGCTGACGTACTCGGAAAGCTTGATGCAGCTGCACCCCACTGGATTTGTGTAATTAGGATGATAATTAGTCATGTGATAACGGCGACGGGGGGAAAAAAGTGATACGCTTTAAAAGAAAACATTTTTTGTTGCTTGGCAACTATAAACAACTTGCAGATAGTTAACCTTTGGAAGAGCGTTTTGGAATGTTTTACGATACGTTAATGTCTATCATAAATGTTTCTGTATTTACAGTTTATAAGTTTCATTCAACTTTTATGTTTTTTCTTAAAACACTTTAAATAAAAAAAAAAAAAAAAAAAGATTCTTGGAAAAAAAACAACCAGTGTTGAATATGAATTAGCACAATTGTTTTCAGCATTGATTACAATAAGAAATGTTGCATGAACAGCAAATCATCTTTTTTAAGGAATAGTTCACCCCAAAATTATAAACTGTCATCATTTACTCTCCCTTTAATATTTCCAAATCTGTATGAATTTCTTTGTTGTGCCAAACACAAAGAAAGATATTTTGAAGAAAGTTTGGAACCAGGCTGTTTTGGGTCACCATTGACTTCCACAGTAGGAATAAACAATACTATGGAAGTGAATGGTGACCCAAAACAGCCTGGTTACAGTTTTATTTTTTAAAATATCTTCCTTTTGTGTTTGACAGAACAAAGAAATTCATAGAGCTTTGGAACTACTTGAGGGAGAGTAAATGATTACAGAGTTTTTGGGTGAACTATTCCTTTAAGGATCGTGTGACACTGAAAACCAAAGTAATGATGCTGAAAATTCAGCTTTTTCCACGAAAGAAATAAATTACATTTGAAAACGTATTCAAGTAAAAAACAATTCTTTTAAATTGTAAGTCTAATGCACCCTTTGTGAGTATAACAGTTCTTTCAAAAACATATATAAATGAATCAAATAAATCGTACCGACCCCAAACCTTTGAACGATATATGAATAATGTATTTTCAGCGCTAAGCCAAGTGTTTTCAATGAATGAAACAAAAATAGGCCACCTCTACTCTGTTTATTTGTCATTTTGGCCCTCACAATGATTAAATGCTCTGAGAATTCCTGCCTGCAGAAGAGCCGAATATTTTCACAAAGGCATCAGATATCAACACATCATGATATACTGTGTTTTTGGTCCTTGAAAGAAGACAAAGGAGGTAGAAAACAACACTGGTGACCTACCAGAAGCACACAGGCCATCTGTATTCTCTCCAACTCTTCCCCTTGTTCTGTCTGTCTATGCAGTGGCCTTTATGTGAATATATTTGTATTTTTAAGGTCGGCCAGTGAGAGATGAGTTTACTTAAACTCAGGTCTGGCCTTTGGAGAGCAGTAATTTCATGCCACCTGTTAGATTGTCAACACACAACAGCGTGTGTTAGTGAGTGGCAGGCTGACCCGGGCCTGACCCGCGGGGCTCTTCATGGCTGAATGGTGACTGGGGCCCTTCCCCTGGTGGCCCCCCTCTCTTAAACAGGCAGGGGACAGGTAATCAAAGCCAGGGCCCGTCCTCACCTTTCACTCCTCTCCCTGCAAAATAATGAAAGTTGCCCTCATCCTGCACCCCTGATAAAATAAGAACGCCTCTCCTAACATTTCCTCTCCTCGGCGCTGATAAAATTTATGGCATTTAGACAATCAGTCGTGGCGGTGAAATCTCACCCGCATTCTTTGGTTGTCTCTCTTACCCCGCCGTGCCTTTCCATTCTCTCTCCCTTTTGTGTCATCAATCTGGGAAAATATTCAAGACAAATGAGTTCTTTTCATTTAACGCAATTAGGATTATTGCGTGCAGAAATCAATAACCAGCGTTTCTCTTGTCCTCCGCTGGATGACGAATCGTTGGAGAAGTTCTAAATGTTTGCAGGTGTGTAAACTGAATTCATGTTTGTCCAAATTCGTGTTTTTTCAGGACGCCGCCAGCGATGTGAGATCCGAATCCACTGCTACCCCATACACCCCGCTGCCACGAGGATCCAAAGACGCCAAGAACCACAAAGGTAGTGTTATTTAGACAAAAACTAAAAAGGACAATTGCGTGACAGTCGCACCGTTGCTAATAGAAGAGATGTCTCTGATGTGCTGGACTCTTTCACGCCGGCCACATTTATCATGCTCTTTTGTCTGTGCAATGCAAAGCGCTGTTTTTATGTCACGGCCGCGGCGGTGGTACTTTCATGCGAGGTCAGCTGTGTGCCTCTCAGCCCCCCACCAAGGACAGATCTATTTCACAAAGGCTGACCTGCACCTCTCAAGTGATGTAGAGGAAAGCCCAGTGCTTTGTCAAAATCATGCTGCTTGAGAATAGTCCATTAAAAGGTGAACGGAGCTGACATATGAAATATTTTTTCTCCCTCTTAGATTTGGGCGAGCTGACACTCTCCATTTGTTATTTTTACGATACTGTACTGCAGCGTTAGATAACACAAGCCCTCATCTTTGTCCTTCGCCTCGTTTTATTCCTCTGCCTTTATCGTGCCATTTTTATTTATCTTGACTTATTGCCTATTCTATTTGCTTAATGCATCGGCTCTGACACTGTAACTCTTTACTAAAACTCACCTTTGGCTGCGCCATGAAAATGCTTTAATAGAATAGCCATGACACTAAAAGATGCAGTTCACCTCCAAGACACTGTCAGTGGAAGTCGAGCATTGTGTTTGGATTGCTGATAATTCATGGGGGCGTCCGTGTAATCGTAATGCTGTGCAATTATTGCCTGTTTATATATTGTAGTGTTTTTCTCTTAAAGGAAAAGTTTACCTAAAAATTATAGTTGTGTTATCCTTTACTCCCTATGAAGGAAAGTCAGTGGGGTCCAAAACAATACTGATTTTCATTGTTCAAAAATAAAATTTAATGGTTTAGAATGACTTAAGCATGAGTGAATAATGTGTTTTTAGTTTTGGGTCAACTATCCTTTAAGAAAAGCATGCAATGCATGTAACCATAAAACTAGTCTTCTGTCACTGGGGTATATTTGTAGCAATAGTCAAAAATATAATAAAACCTCATTTTTGATTAGTAATTTGCATTCCTTAGAACTTAATTTGGACAACTTGAAAGGTAATTTTCTTATGACACTTATGACTGGTGATGTGGTCCAGGATCACTTATAATCATTATTAACCAGGTACAGTTTAGATAATGATATATCAGCTGCTGGAAAAGCCCAATATATCAGTCAGAGATTTCTGAAAGTGCATATATTTAGTAGGCACTAAACCGGCCCCTAATTGTTTTGAAAGTATTCCAAACAAAATGGCTCCTACAGGCACAGTATAAGCAAATGTCTGGGAGATCTAAAAACTACTCTTCTGTCAACTTTGGTATAAAGATATTGTGCAATATACTGTATGCAATGTATATACAGTATTGTAGTTTTATGCAGTAGAATGGCTGAAATTAGGGCATGCTTCTATATAGGTAAAAGCCTAGTCCCGTCATGTTTGCTATATGTTACTTGCTGCCTTGCGGTGGCCAGCAGGATTAGCGGTGTCTATGACAGCGGGCTGTCTCAAACAGGGACCCACTCTACCTTTTCTCAATATTTTTACAATTGATGTCACCTGCGCCAGGCCCCCAGAGCCAAGGTGCCATGGGTAATTACAGCAGACAGAAGGTCTGAGGAGGAAAGAGGGAGGACCGGCTATATGCATTGCATGGGAGGTCTTGGCTTTGGGTTATAAGACCCTTGTCTGGTGTTTTGGGGGAAAATTGGAAAGTGGACAAACAGCGAGTAGACAGGAGAGGCTCAGAGGAGAGAATCGGAACAGAGAAGAGCAGAAGCTAAGAAAGGAGGCTATGTGGCAGGCCTGGCGTGACACGGAGAACCATGAGTCTGAAGACGGAGGGGGGATGGAGACTGTGGCCGCAGGAAGTAGCGCTGCTGTCAGCTCCCACCAGCTTTAAACCGGCCTGTCGCCTGAACCTAGCCCAAAGTTTCTTTCAAGAGACAAACGTTGTCTTAAAGGAACAGTTCGTCTAAAAATGATATACTCATCCTCTTGCTCTTCTAAACCTTCTAAAAAAAAATAGAAAAAATATCATCAAATTTGGAAGATAACAGACTTTTACTGAATAAGAATGTAAGATTAAATGCGTTTAAAGGCTCCATTAGGATGAATGCTAGATTGCAGTTTTCTCCATTAAATAATTTGTAACGTAGGATTTATTTATTTTAATGAAATAACTAATTTTATTTCAGTAAACAATATTGTATTAAAGTTAATTACATTTTAATAATCAATAATTTGCATTATTATTTCTATTATCTTACTGATAAATAGATTTTTGGGCCATCCCTAAAAACAAGCACTTTAAACCAAATGCAATTACCATTTTTATCAGGAAAAAAAAATAATCCCCCCTTATTGTGCAACCCTAATATATGCTACTTTTTGTTTTGTTGTTTTTTGGGTGAACTGTTGCTTTAAATATAAAGCTCCACCTCTAAACCAAACTACATGAGACAATGTTTGTCTTTCCACAAGCGCAAATACATGCAAAAATAAAGTGGAGCCACCGCACTCACCGCTGTCACATTCTAGATAGCCATATTAATAACAATCATCACAACAGGTCACACAACTGCCCTGGAACTTCATACATAATTGAAATGGAAAATATACAAATCCTCATATACGTCTCTGGACATTTTAAAGCAGCAACCACCACTTTTGAATTCCCATCATTCATCTTGACCGTGGCGAGCGAAGCAGAGGCCGTCGGGGGCGAAACCGTACTCCTCCATCAGCCGTGTACGCCGCCTTTAAACGCTCCTCTATTCTGGGCCCTGCTCCAGCTGAGTTGACTGTATTTTAAATGGCACACAACTAAACCCTTGAGGCAGGCAGCCTTCAAAGAGAAAATCTTAACTGAAGACCCCCCAGGGACCATGCACTTTTTTTTTTTTTTTTTCTTCTCCACCTACAGTTTGCCGTCATTACGTCGACCGCTGATTTGTAGCCTCGAAACGGGACTGCATATGAAGAATAAACGACTTTACAGTCGAGGCACAACAAATAAACAAACATCTGGAACCGTTCAGAGGGCGCCATTAAAACAGTACATTTCTTGCCCAAAATGTGAAAATGATGACAAATGTGCTGTCACAGAGGCTGGGAGAGGCCAGATGATGGAGCAGTGGGTGCTAAGCACTGACTTTTAGAGCTCAGCAGGACTGAGAGAGAATTACACCTGCTGTTTGTCTGCCTACCCTCCATTAACTTACATCTGGATAGCGTGCATCACTCAATTACCAAAGTCTGGATCCGCACCCGCATTGTTTAGCTAAAATGCCATGTTTAACATACAGCCCTAGACAGAGATATTTATGCCAGCAATCCTGTGTAATTGAGATAAATTTGATTGGTGTTGGTGATGTGCTATTGCTTGTCTCGTTTTACAGCCCAATGGATATGCAATAGCCCCAAGCTTTGCCTTTGGCAGAGTTGCCTCTTAATTATGGCCTGTCGAGCAGTTGTTCCTCGGCCGTTTTCTAAGCATGACTTTGCATGTGTGCAAACGGCATAAAACTGAATCCTGCAGGCCAAACTTCACGGTGAGCTTGTTGAGCCGCCATTCTCTCGTTCTCTCCCAGACAGTGTGTGTCGGACCTTGAATGCAACTTTAGCATTTGATATTGGAAAAGTGCTTGTACGTGCTCAATGAGATTCTGAAGGATCTCTGGTAATGGCTGTAACAGTCATGTTTTTCCCTTGACGAGCGTTATACTCAAACCAGCTCCAAACTTTGGCCCTGTCAGGCATTATGCTGACACTGTGATGGGGATTTTGGAATCCAAATTTATTGGCTGTCTTATTGGTATTTTTAGGAGAGTGGTTTTGACAGATTTTTTTTTTCTTCTTTTAGTGAGCATTTTGAATGTATGCACAGAAATTGTCTACTTTATAGAAAAAAATGTTTCGTTGCACTGTACTTTCAATATTGAAATAACTGTTAGGGATTCTTAATTTATCAACACCGTATTAGTTATTGGCTGGCTGATAATTGATTTTTATCCTTGCATGCTCATTTCCCATATTAGATTACCTATACCATCATCTAGCATATGCTTTAAGTTAATTCATAAGATCAATGCGAATTTGCACCATAGCGTGATAATAATGAACAATTTATCTGTTTCAGCCAGATTTGTAATGTTTGCACATCCCTATTAATTTTACAGTGTAATTGACATTTTAGTCAGCATACAGTGCTGTCTTTTGAAACCAGTTTCACATTGGGAAATGTGTTGCCTATGTACTGTAGAAAACTCAATACATTTTGGAACAGAGCCAGTAGTAAATATGAGAGTAGCTATTTTATTTTCTACAAATCATAAATTTGTTGACCGCAGGGTTACATTCATGCTTTAATAAGAAAGAATGGGATATGAAATCCATTGCTTCATTCCTGAAGAGAATGCCGTGTGTTTATTCCCTTACATAGTTCTTTCTCTGGTTGACATGTGTTTTCAATTGATCTGGATGAGGGAGAACTGTCTTACGGATATTTTTGCTGCGTGACAGTGTTATGATCCATAGGCTTTTCCAGCGCTGATGAGGTGTTTAGGATCTCTGTATAATGGGTTTGGGGTGTTTTGCGGCCATTTAAAGCCCCTTTATAAAACACACCTATAATTCCAGCTACAGCTAAGTAATGAGCTCCTATAAAACATGAATGGCCATCACGCAAGTTTATATTGACTTTCAGATTTACACCTCGGCTCTCCTCAGATCAGGTGCCAAAACATAATGGATGGAAAAAGAGGTCAGTACGATATTGATTCGTATTAGTCATTTGATGTAACTCCCATACATCTGCTTTGGATATCCTTGGTCTTCCACAACCCTGATTAATTGCTTGTAATGGCTTTCAATCCATCTGTGGGAGAAGTTGACTCCTACATGCCTGTAGGTTTGTATAGGAGCCGCCAGGGGCTGTTTTTTGGGCCTCTCTTTGTGAGGACTGCTTTTGTTTCCTTTGTCGGAGAGAGATGATATGATATGATTTCTCTCAAGAGGTTGCGGTGGGCCTCCCAGGACTGCTTTGGCACAGGAGCATGAATATCCATTAGTCTGGAGATGGAGATTAATGGAGGAAGACAGAGGAAGAGCCAGGCCGTTCCAGCCATTCTTCACCGTCTATCAGAGCGAGAGAGAAAAGAACACAGAGATGGGATCGGATTCTTCCATGAGGCAGTCAGAGTCCTGTTTATCACCGAGCCTGGAACGCACCCCTCTCTCTCTCTTTCTTTTTCTTTCTCCGGAGCAGGGTAGATTAAAACACCAGGACAGACTTAACTTCCCTGACAGTTTCAACTGCTGAACTCAGGCTTGGCATCCCGAACTGTTCTGAGATGGCTTCTCTGTCTTCAGTGTCATTATCTCCATATGAGATGGCACTGCATTCGTTGAATAATTCTGTTTGTGTTGGATTTGAGGACGTGTCATCAACACCATTGTTTTTTTTTTTCCTTTGTCTTTTTTTCCTCCTATACTTTGCTGTTTGATGTAGTGGAATGAGTCTCTGAAGGCGCAGCTGAAATATGGAGAAGGGTTTCAACATGACGCTGTCGAGATGGCGTTGTTTATTTTAATATCATTTAACATATTTGTTTGTACTTTGGTGCAGTCACTGGAATATGAAAGCAAGAGATCATTTCTTTTTAATGATTCAAGTTAATAAGGCATACTAATATCTAATGGTATCTGCTCCTTGGGATGCTCAAAGAAAAATGCTCTCAAAAGCCTGCTCTAGTGTTTATGAATTAAAATGGCCTTTTAAGAAGTCCCTCCAAATATAGTCTCATCTCTTATCTGACTGGCTGGTTTTACACAACTTTTGTGAGTGAAGGCGCTCTGATTCTTTTATCATTCTGGAAACAGGGTTGCAGAATGTGTGTGTGTGAGGTATGTAACTATATATCAATGAGTGGAACCGTTAATTAAATATTAAATATGTTATAAAATCTGGTTGGCTGCTTCATACTGTCAATTCCAGTCAGATGGTCTATTTTTGTAAATGTGTGTGGTTTTTGCTATAATTCGTCTTGTATTAATTTATTTACACATTCAGAGTTTTTTTTTGTTATTTTATTAAGCAGAGATGTATTAAATAGATCAAAAGTGTATTAGAAAGTTTAAAATAAATTGCAAATAAATGCTGTTGTCAGCAGCTCAACAGTTTTCTACATTAATAATTATATAATAAAGTATTTTTGAGCACCAAATCGTCATATTACATATTACTTCATATTATAGGATTTCTGAAGGTTTATGCGAGTACATTGGAGTATGTAAGAGCGGAGTAATAAATAAATGTATTAATGCACAAAAAAGTTATTTTAAATGGCAATTTTTTTTTTTTTTGAATATATTCAAGTATTTATATGTAACCATAGATTCACATCAGCATGCTATGGTATCACCGCAGAATTTTTCTCTCTTCAAAAATACAGTGCGCTAATTGCACTACATGACATTAACCACAAGTCTCTGTCTGTGCGCAGTGTAACTCTCTGATTTCTGTCTGCAAGTTTGCAACCCAAATCCTTTAGCATTAGCCCACCAGCGGCAGTTAATTCACCGCTAAAGCCGCTATGTCATCGCTTTAGAGTCTTTAATCAGTACTGCTTCGCCTCATAAAATTACAGCACCCGTGATGAAGCAGTCTCTCACGAATTATCTATTAACAGGCGCACAAAAGAAACACCGGCGAGCGTCAGGCGATACCTCAGGACGGAGAATGTGTCAGCGTGATGGACAAGGACACGAATTCAAGCCAGCCTGCCCAGCCTATTTGCAATAACATAGCTGCGGTACTTGGGGCTTTGGTCTGCTTCCCAGTCGTGCTGGACCTTCTCAGGAGACTGACAGCAAATATATCATACAAATGGATACCCCATGCCTGCGTTCTAATCAGCTTTAAAAGTGATTGCTAATGCAGTCTAAGCATTATTCATATTTGTGCGTGATTTGTGACTTGAGTTTGGGACATCTGAGATGCAGGATAGTATTTCCTGTGTGCTTTTAGTCCTGCCAAGAGTTTAGAGCAGGTTAGCGTGGCTTTCACAGTCTCGAACCCCAGGACTTTATCATTGTAATTTATGAGGGAAGAGGCAAGCCATATGGTTTGGATATTTTTACGGCGGGATCGATGCGGGGTCCTCGAATTTCCCTTCACTTGCTTAGGTTGATATGGATGGCTGTGTTCATGTCAGGGGGTTCCTCAACCCTCTCAGATGCTGAGACACCGAGTCCTGGCAGATGTTGAGCAACTTGTCTTTTTGATGGCGAAACTGATCTGTGCACAATGAGCCCTGATTGCATTATAATGATCATGTGACGGGCCAATGGAAAACTTTATGAAGACAAATGCTGCTTGCAGGAAGAGAAAAACACACCGAAGAGTTATAATTCAGAACGGTGGAAGATACATACTGGAACTATTTATTATTCATTATTATTCATAGCAAGGCCTTTTTTGGCAGCATTTGCGTTTGTTAGTGTGATTCAATATACAATCAATTTACAAATGATAGCAATTAATTCGGTGACAGCTTCCATTTATTCTATTTTAATTATGTATCATGTGTTTCTTAGGCTTATTAATCATCTGCGATAGATGAAAACATGTTATGAAAGATGTCTGTTCAGTCCTCTCTACACAAATGGTGAAAACGCACTTTCAATTTGCAAACTATTCAATTTGGATATAGTTCTGTAATGAGCAAGAACGTGTCAAAATGTGCTATTTTTGGGGTGACTGAGTCCAACATGTCAGCCAGATGCAACTGTTCTGATGTCATAAAGTGAAATGAAATTTATTTTGAAAAAAAAAAACTTTAATCTTTTATTTACTAGTAGCAGTATTCATGGTAATAATAACTGAAAAACACATTTCCTCTAGCGTTTGCAGATTCTCTTGACTGTGTTGAGCTCAATAACTTTCTTAAAATATCAGGTAATTTGACTTTCATATGACAAGTTACGGCTAATTCTGGTTGTAAAATGTCACGTTTGTGCAGCTCCCCAAAAACGAGAGCGATACATTTAAATATTTAAAATATTTACAAACATATTAAGTAGCACAACTGTTTTAATAGTAATTCAGCTAATAAATCAGCTTTAAAAAAATAAATAAATAAATAAAATATATATATATATATATATATATATATATATATATATATATATATATATATATATATATACTTTATTAAAAGTAATTTTAATTCATAATAATATAAAAAATATATTTTTTTAAATCAAATTGTAACACCTTAAAATATGGTTTATTAACATTGGTGAACAACATTAGCAAACATGAACTAAGAATGAACAAGACTTCTACAGCATTTATTAATCTTAATTTTAATTTCATCATTACAATCTGAAAAGTTAACACTATGAACAACTGTATTGTCATTAACTAGTATTAATAAATAGTGTAATAAATGCATTGCTCATTTTTTTGTCCATGCTAGTTAACACATTGTTTAAAAATTACACCTTATTTGTCTGTAAAATGTTTACCAATCAAGTAAACAGTGCTTGATGAACAAACCTTTTCACGGTTGTGTGTTGATGTGCCATTTAACTTTTCTCTAAAATGCCAAAATCTTATTTATTTATTTTTATTGACCCATTGGCATAAAGAACAAAGCACAGTGATGATTTAATAAGCAATCGGAGGCTATGACTGACACACCGTAACCTGCGACCTCCGTTCCCCCGTTCGATCCACAGATTTCCTTGAGATGAAATCATTGTGGTGGAAGGGACTGAACTCCTTTGTCAGTTACAGCAAGCTCCATTGGACTGTTGTCAAAACTGTGTTCTTGCTCCTCTGTGAATTTACTGATTTGTTGTCAACTGTACCTCAGCACAGCGTCACGA
Organism: Puntigrus tetrazona; assembly: GCF_018831695.1. NCBI lineage: Eukaryota > Metazoa > Chordata > Actinopteri > Cypriniformes > Cyprinidae > Puntigrus > Puntigrus tetrazona. The sequence continues at coordinate 708,766 of NC_056711.1, read as the reverse complement.
GACACCTCCGCCCACGCTGATATCTGAACACGGCCTGTTACGAGAGGATCAGCGTAGCTCAAGTTAATGACCTAACACATCGTTCATTCCACGTGAATGCTGGGAAACGGACAGTGAGCTGCAGCCTCAGAGAGGGCGGATCGTCTCTGTCAGAGACCGCGAGCGCAAACTGATGAGAATCTGACATTTACTGCGGTTGATGGCTCGCTCCAAAGTGGAGCAGGACTTTTGGCCAAATTTGAACAGGCACTTGAACTTAATGTCATAATTGATCAAAGTCAGCTGAGGTCAGGTACTTTTGAGCTGTGCCGTTCGCTCCTTAAGCGTATTTAACATTTCAGCTCGAATAATTGTAGGGTCGGTCGAAATGGTTCGGAAAATAAACCGATAACTAGGTCAAACAAGGCTTCGCATCTCAGGCAACTTTTTTAATCTGTCAGCGTGATTTGTCCATGAAGTCGAACGAAAGAGAGCAGGTTTCCCCATCATATTAATGTAAGCGGACACATTGTTTTACTGTCATAATTTGATTGGGTGATCATTTCTGACATGTTGTGTCGCTGTAAGACTGTTGAGTTGACTGAGTCATAGAGGTCAGACACTGAAATGAATTCCAGATTGCTGTCATTTGAATGAGTACTTTCCTCATTTCCCTAGGAAATCAGTCTCGCTGCTGGTTTAACCGCTCTACTTCAGGTCACCTAGCCAATGTAAGATGACAGGATCAAGTTCTGCTGCTGTCGTGCTCGGTTTGATGGATTCTCTGATCTCCAGAAATCATTTATTACATTGTGTTATTTAGTGAACAAAATGGATTTGCGCAAAGGATTTGGTAGCTGCTTGTTCTGCTGCAAACCACCCTGTAGCTTCTGCTAATGAGCTGTATTAGATCATATCTGCTTCAAACATAGTTATTTTGTTCCTAACCAGCGCACATTTGTGAATTTAGAGAATAACAGCAGAGAGATGGTTTTAATTTAGCGTTTGGCCTCGACGCGGGTCGCTGAAACTTTTTAATAGTGCAAAATGTATTTATAAAGTTGTGCTATTATGTAAAAGATATGTTTATATATTGAAATATACTAAATAATTTATGTATTCTGCAAGAAGTATAACAAAACCAAGGCTGAAATTATATGATCAGTAACAAAACAGTAAAATTGGGATTAATACAGTAATTAAATGTGATTAATTATATATTAAATTAATAATGTACATTTAAAAATATTTAAAGGTATTCCTGTGATTACTCCAGTCTTAAGTCACATGATTCTTCTTTAATGCATTCCAATATGCTAATTAATTAAAAACATTTTAGGATTATCAGTGTTAACAACGGATTCATTAATGAATGAAAAAATAATTGTAAATAATTGTTCGATATATGCATTTGTGGTAACACTTTATTTTAGGATTCCTTAACTAGTTGTTTATTAACATGCATATAACAAGATCACTACAAATAAATAGCTAATAATTAAGTACATATTACATATTATAGATGATCTTGTTCTACATTCATAGTCATAGTTAATTGTGATTTAACTTGAAGAAAGTGTTTTCTATTCTGAAGTGTTGCCGTATTGGTTTTCTTTCATTTTCATTAAGAACTGCCCTGAAGAAGCTGCATAATATTGACACAGTATTCCACAGCAAATAATAACATAATTTGCAAAAGTGAGCAGTTCGCATGCCGTCGGTTCATCCTCCACGGGCATCTCCACCGACTGCTTGCAGCCATGCGATCGTTGTGTGTGATAAACGTCTTGTAGATTGTGCAAAAGCAGTGTAAAGTTCTGAACAGAACTGTATATGCGTGTCTCCGAGAGCTCAGATCTTCTCAAATACTCTTAAAATACGCCTCTGCACTTGACACCATTAAGCCTCTGTTAACCAGACTCCCCTGAGAGCAGCTTGAAATTGTACCACCTCCAGCAAACTATTTTACCATTCAGCATCGCCCGAGATACAAGCGTAACGCGGTTTGTTCTCAGGAAGCAAGAAGCAAATAAAAGACAAAAATGGCATGAAATAAAACACATCGGAATGAACACACATGTCCTGAAGTGCAATTCCTCCCTCAGCAAGGAAGTGAGCAAAGGCGTGTTCATATCCAGTGACCCGGCTGCCCCGCTCATGTTGTGACTCAGGGCGATACTTTGTGTTTATGCCTTAGAGTAGCCATAGCTTTCCTCTAGAAACTGGGAGTGCTACTCTCAGGATATTAAATCTAGTCCTGTAAAAAAAGTAGCAGTCTGAAGAACGCTTTCAGCTGGAGGACAGTCCCAAATATCACCACGGTTTTCATATACAGGCCTGTTTATTCGAATACGGTGTGATATATGGTGATGATGACCAGCACCGTGGCTCGGCTGATATTAAGATAACCTTGGGGATGAGGAAGGAGGGGCGGAGAGCCACGAGCTCGGCTTCCAGAATCACTAACTAACAGTGACATTTGGGCAGTGCAACTGTTCAAGTCACTGCGCAAATCACAACTGATATTTGCTGAACTTTAAGCTCCATTCAAGGTAGCGTTGTGTTTTTGTTATTGTTTTTGTTTAGTTTTTTGTGGTCCAATATGCGCAGCTAATATTATCCTCCAATATCCAGTGCAACGGGCGATCTCTTCCTTCTCCGTCAGATTTTTTCTACCTTTACGATATAAGATATATGAATGAATGAGACAGATTAGTGCGCTGGAAGTATATTGGATGATATCTGACTTCATTAGTGGCGATGCCCTTAAAAGGACATCCTGGCTTTCTTATATTTGGACAGCCGCCCCCTGTCCTTCCCTTCCTCTGCCCAGACTCAGTCGTGCAGCCAAGCACATAATGCGCTTGGAGCCCGGTAACATGTACGATTATAATTAGCTTTGTCAGGTCCTCGCCCCTACAACCCCCATGCAGATAATATGATAATACGTCTTCATAACCGACTGACCTTACATGCTCAATATTTCTCCCCTTATGAAGATTACATGTCAATAAAGTAATTGAGTCTCGGGCTGTGTGGCAAGTGAAGATTTAGGTTATTGGACTTTTCGGGAGCAGTGATGTATGACCGTTATTATTCCACCTGTCAGGGGATGTGCAGGCCGCTGACGACGGTCCGAGGATGTCAGGAGAGGGAGAATGAATACGGGGGGAGACGTCCTCTTCAGCTTGAGTGTTATGTCGTTAATCACCCCTCATCTTCTCCGCTCCGTTCCTCCTGCATCTGCAAACTGTATGTGTCTTATTAATTAGGGAGAGGAGACTTACAGTAAAGCCATCCATTAAGAGGGGGCCGAGAGGGCTTCGACAATAGCATCTCATCATCACCGGCCTGCCTTCATATATCCAAACCTCATGAGATCATCCATTATAATTCCCAAGGATATTATTTCCTCTTTCTTCTCAAGTGTAAGGTCTCTGTCTGTAGGCCGCTGTCAGGCGCGAGCGCTTTTGTAATTGCGACTCAAAGCCTCGCCTTGGATTTAGCCTCCGCTGTCAGTTTAATACTATTAGAGTCATCGCAATCCCTATCATTACATTCATGGGCTTCATTACTCATTTTTCAATTTTGGTTCCAAACCAGACTTTAGCTGTTGTGCAGTACTGTAAGGTCATTGAAGTCTGCCTGAATTTCATCAGAGCACTGGAAGAGTTTAATGATATTCATCCTCCTTTAAAAAAAACAAATGAAACATAGCCATGGTGTAACCAATGTTAGACTTAATTATTTAATTAAAAATGAGCATTATTTACTTTGAGTCGTTGCTTGGCGCGTAAACTAAACTGAGTGCATTGATATCGTTCGGTCGCACGACTGAAATTTGTGTGAGATTTGTCGATAGTGAATTGATGCATGAAACGCCACCCACACAGAAGGCACTTTCAAACCAAGCAGCTTTCTGTTAGTCGATGCAGCACTTTTGCTTGACCAACTCGAACCTGATACACAGTATATGTGGAGATATTTTTTTCTCTCTTACGTAAAACTGAGGAAGCGGATTACTATTAAATCGACTAAATTTCAAAAGCTGAATTTTGACAAAGTAAATCTGAATCAAAATGAATGAAGGAATGTATTTATTTTAGACAAAGTAGTATACTTAGAATATTAATATCGGCTATATGTTGATTATTGGCCTTGGTTATCACTATTGGTATGTGTTTAAATATTACTGCATCCACCATCTGACATCTTTAATGTTTTATGATGTCTATTTTTGTTTTAAGGAGCTTATTTCTTAATGTTTTACTGTACTGATATCTGAGAACTGATATTTCAGCAGAAACTATGTTTTATGGTTTTTAATGGCATTTTTATGATTGGATTATATACAACAAACACTTAAGGCAGAATAGTTTCTATACTATAATGTTTGTCAGTAAGCACTGCATTATTCATATACTTGCATTTATTACATTAAAATTATATTTTTGTTTTTAAGCTACAGCCATAGCTGCATACCTTTTATCCATATAAGGGATTTCCTAGCATGTCATAACTAATTACTTCTAATTAGTCTGTTTTTGATTTCTGCACAAGAGCGCCCTCTGGCTTCCAGGATGAATAAAGCATACACTGCATGGGTGTTTAGCGCTCCATAATGTTCACATAACCTTGTTTTAGATCAAAAAAATAAATCGTTCATACATAGATTATCTTGTCTCTTTGCCTTCAAATGTAGATGTATTAGTAACACATAATTTTACAGTTACATCTATTAGTTGCTTATTAGCATGCATATTACTAGAATATTAGCACATATTAAATGCATTATTCCACATGACCTTATTCTACATCCCTAATCCAACCCAATACCTAAACTTAACCACCTTACTATTAATAAGCAGCAAATTAAGAACGTATCGATGGAAAAGTCATAGTTGATAGTTAGCATGTGTTACCTATAGTGTTACCGATGCATTCACAGCTGCCCTTGCTACATCAACACGAACAGATTCGCTCGGACATTTAAATTTGCGTTTTGTTAAAAGTGGTGGGCTCTCAAGAAAATGTAGCAAGCAATTTGGCGTGTGAGCTGCCACTGTGAAGATCATCAGACAGTTGGATCCTCAGAAAGGGGCGGGAGGGCGGCACACAGTGTTAAAGGATATTTTACCATGTCCGCTCGCATTAAGGCGGGAGATTGATCCTCTCCAGTCAGATGAAGCTCTGGTCTGACTGATGCCCCTCACCGTCATAGTGACACCAGGCTCCGGGACGCGAGCTGTGGGGCGAGAGGGGCACCCAGCAGCACCCTGAACCCGGGCCAGCAGCGGCTCGACTCAGCCCTTGTTCTTTTCCTTTCATGCCCCCTCTCCCTGCTCTCTGTCAGGATGTCATGACAAATCACTGTACAGCAGCAGGCTCCGCAGCCTCAGGTACCAGACCAACAGGCCTCAGACGCCATGCTGAAATGAATATAATAATGGGCTTCAGAAAATAGCACAAGGCACTCAAACACAGGAAGAGAAGTGAGGTTGTGTGTATGTGTGTGTGTTCTCTGCGGGGGGAAATGGCGAGCAGACACATGTCCCACGGTGAGGCAGGTGCAGCTTGTCTCTTCTGTGGCTGAGGTGGCAACAGGGGCTGTCAGATTGGTATTGATATGTGTCACTCCAGGGAGTGTCAGGCGCTTTATTTAAGACAGCAAGAAGGCCATGTGTCTGTGTGGTAATTGACGGTTGGCTCCGGGAAAGATCAGGCTGTTTGTTGACCTAGCAGAGCAGCTGATGGGAGAGCTAGCATGGTGTATTGCTTTCATCCAAAATGGCTGTTTTTTCCCTGTGCTGTAGGTTTTAAAAAAAAGCGAGTTAGTTTGAGAGGTGCAGCCAGCTTGTACATTCACCCTTGACGCATCACACCAATATGTAAAATTGTGACTATAACCGAAGCTCAGTTTATGTCAGCTTTTAAATTATTCAGAAAAAAAGACAAGTGATTTACATTTTATCATTTAGCAGACACTTTTATCCAGAGCAAAGTATTTATTGCCTAGCAGAGTTGTTTTAGTGTCATAGAGATTTTATTTATTTTTATGTTTTCCTTTTTCAGTTTAAAATTTGTCATTTTTGTTGCATTATTTTGTATTTTGTCTTTTATTATTTTTTCATTATTGATTTCTTTTACGCTGAATATACAATAAATGTCTTATACTTAGAGTAACAATACAAAAACCCGGTTTCATTTTTTTTTTCTCAGCGGAAATAAGAAATAAAGTACATTTATGATTTGATTACATAGCTGAACCGTCCCTGTTTAAAACTGTCAGAAATGAAGTAAATTCATTTCTACAGATGAAGTGCATTCAGAAATGTTTATTAGTGTTGTTATGGCTAGGGTAAGCTTTGTTTGTTGTCTCTATCTGAGTGAAATGAGCACTGTGATATGTTGACATGTCCATTCATTTCCATGGTTTGGTGGCTGTATGCTGTTTGACATTAATTCCAAATGACATTCAGCAAGGAGCCGCACTGCTTACTGATGCATGAGGTCTATCACATCCGTCATCATTATATTTAGCATCAACACACAGCCACGTGACCATCTGTCCAACTGCCCACTAAACTTAGTCATGTACTAAACCCGTGTCCTCAAGTCGAAGATTTCTGTTATCTTCTTGTAGTTGTTTTTCTTGAAATATGAAGCGTAACGGTGGAGAATTGTTTTTTTTTTAAGTTTATGTACAGAAGGGTGTATTTTTGATAAATGTTTTAAATAATCTGTTAAACATTCTGAGATATTTAGTTTGAATGAAACCTCCTGAGTTTTTTCATTTCCGCAAGATCCCAGTGTTGCTGACAAACTGAGATAAGGCAAAAAAACATTTTGCCAGACTCGGATATAAACTGTGTCATATCAGATGTATAATAAAAACTTGTGTAAGTGTAATTTTCGGGGCTTATTTATGTGTTTACTCATTTATTTAGTTTGAGACGTGAAACTTCAAATCATTTTTTAAAAGTTTGTTTGTTGTGTGTGTGTGTGTGTGTGTGTATATATATATATATATATATATATATATATATATATATATATATATATATATATATATATATATATATTAGTAAAAATATTTAATACATTTGAATATTTAACCACATTTAGTTATTTAATTTCAGTGATTTCATGGGGTTTCTTGTTTTTTTTAACTAACGGCCGATGGTGTAGGGCATGCTTTGTCTCAAGAAATGAAATGATCTAAATATTACCAGACGTATCTGTTTAGTTCAGCTTTTAGATCTGTTTTTGTTTGCAGCCACAAGCATTTGAAGTATTGTGAGTTTTGTAATGATCCCACACACAGTCATCAGTCACTCGTGTGGTTTGTTTTGATAATGACTTCACAGTGTTTCCCACACTCTTTTTCTACTTTTGGTGTTTTGGGTGGAAAATGAATATTTACTGCGCGCTGATTTAGACCCTCGTTAACTCGGACCGACCTCCAATGTCAAAGCGATTAAAAAAGTGCTGCGATCTTTCCAGCGGTGATTAATTTAACATCACATTGTTATTGAATCATGTCACTCGGACTCGATTTGAAATGAGCGAGTTTCCCATCAGCCTTATTAATGGGACCATTACTGAAATCAGCAAACTTTTCACATTTTACCGAGGTCTGAATGACTTATCAGCTTTTCTTTTTAATTAGAAAGCGCTTGCTAATGACGACGACAGTCAGTCAGCCTCAGAAAATGTTCGTTCTGTAATACTTTATTCTTATCGAATCAGGCTTAACGTCCTTGACACGAATGGTTATTAAATCATAATGACTAATCAGGTCATTTGAAGATGCTGCGGTGGTTAATTAGCACGTGGCATCTTTGTGTCTTGACCCCACACACCCAGCTCAATGCGATCTCACACACACTTGTACGAATCCCTCTTTTACCGTGCAAGAGCCAGAGCCATTCCTCGTGCTGACACAAACAGCAGGGGAAATTCAGGCTGCGAATGGCTGTTAGTCGGCGTGTAAGTCTCCTTATGATAGACCATGAGTTGTTCCAAGGAGATTAAGGCTTTGTAAACTGCTGGAGCACCCAACCTCAAATGACTTCCCCTTATCTCCAGAGCCCAGAGCCACTGTGTGCCTCGCGCACACTTGCTCTATGTAGAATAAATGTCATTGAAATTAATTTCACCAGGCTTGAATTAGGCTGCTGCTATAATCTCTTTCTTCAGTCAAAATTTATGTCCTCCAGAATTCAATTTCCTCTTCAACTTCATAAGTTGGAGTACAAAGAATGATAGACCCTTATCAGGTGAGCCGTTTGAGGACTTCATTAATGAATACTGCCGCTTTCAATTCATAATATTTGATTGTGTTAATCTCATGAGGGCCTTGTTCTTTTGCGGCGCTGTGTCCTCTTAAAAGTGAAACTGTAGAGGTTAACGCTATTGAACGGACAGCCATTAAAACCGCATAATGGCTAATGGTTCTTTTGCAGGGTGAAATAGAGTACGATCAACAGCCGTGGTCGTGTGAAAGAGCACTAGCGCAGAATACTACGATTCAACAAAATATCAAGATTATGTTTTGCTCGGTTGGAAAAAATCATGTGGCAAATCAAGCCGGTATTGATCAGAGCTTTTGAGGCATGAACTAGCTGCTTTCTTCTGACAGGCCCTCTAGCTAGAGCAAATCTCTCAACCTTTTCTCATTGCCAGACCTCATCCATGCCTGACTATCGTGTTTACCTTTGTTGCTTTAGGTTGGACTGACTTAAAGAGCCGCATTTCAGGGAATTTGCAAAAGTCTGAATCTGGTTTTAAAGGAAAAACACACAAGTGTGAAACTGCCAAGAACATACTCATATTTCACTCCAAGAGCAAAGTGAAGTCAAATAAAATAAAAAATGATAAAATATCAAGAAAAGAAAAATAATAAAGGATATTCTGCATATTAAAAAAGTATTGTCAAAATATAATTGGTTCCCCCATTCTTTTACTTTACATTTTTATATTAAGGTGAAATAAGGTGAAATTATGAATTATCCTAAACGGTAAATGAGTACATTTCAAAAAAGTTCCTGTATACAGCTTTTGGGCTTTTTTTTGCACAATGTAAAACGTCAGCAGCATATGAGCTTATATGTCCTCATTAGAACGAGACCACCTGACAGATCGTTGGATGTCATAGACTCGCTAAAGACAGCAGGTACCCAACAAAAAAAGAAAATAAATCTACAGACCCATGTATCAGCCTCAACTTCAGTCACAAAAACTCAGATACAAATAATGCAGTGGAAGCACAGACAGGAAGACCATCCTTATGCTTTGGCCCATTTTATAAACAAGAATCCAGCCAAGACAAAAATCCAGCCCTCTGAAGATGTTTATAGAGGAGTCTGTCTTTGTATCATAGCTTCTTAAAACACATTAACTGATATTGTCAGAGCAGAGCAAGTTATGAATGTATACAAAGTTTTATAGTTTTACGACAGATGTTCTCACTGTTGGGAAGCTACATTGAAACTATCTTATTAAACTGAACTACTGTCACATTACTAAAAAAACCACTAGTTAGCTGCATTGCTACCTTTTAGTTAGTTAGGGTTAGGGTAGTTTATATAATGCCCATCACTGCGCATAATGCTATAATAGATTAGATACACAAAAGCAGATAATAAGATGTACAGTATACAGTATGATAAAGCGTATGAAAGTTCCTCCAAATTGTCAACAAATTCTATGGACGATTATAGCAATATTTCTGTACTAAAATGAATATACTAGTAGTGCTCTTACAAGCCACTGTCATGGAGGAAGCATTAGTTTCATTAGGAATACTGGTTCAATTACGTGCTTTTGGCCTTGGTAGCGTTTTTAGCTGCTTTCTCTTTCCCAAAGCCACCGGTCTTATTTGTATGCGGTGCAATTTTCAGTTCCCATTCCCAAGCCTGAGCTCGAGTGAAAAATGGCCCGCATTTTCTTGATAGCCCATGTGGATGTGGGGTATAAATGGCTAATGAATTACAGATGAACATTGACGCAAATTAATCTTCCTGATGTCCCTGGGTTATATGGCAACCATTTAAAAGTTTAATCAATACGCTAAAGTTGAAAACATGCAGGCGCTGCAGTTGTTTGGCTGTAATAAACATCAGTGGGGAATGGGGAGGCTTGCATCCAGTGCATGCATCATAATGACAGGTATTTATGTTTAATGGACTAAATATTTTTTATTGCATGAGAACAAATGTCAGTTTAACTCTGTAAGTTATGAATTTAGCTTCCCTCGGCTGCTCCCAGCAGATGATTGACATCCTCGAAGACACACTCAAGACTTCTTTTACTCTGCTGTTTAAAAACTCCCACATTTTAGCAGATGCAGAGCAAGGCTGCTTGAGTTTTTGACCAGAGGAACGTACAGATGCTCGACTGTTTATGCTATTTCAAAGCTCAGTCGCATTTTGCAAACAGGCCAATTTTTCCCCAAAGACAACAAGCCCTTTTCTTAACTTTCGATGCCTCCGATTCTTCAGTGGGACGTCTCCGTGTCTCCAGCTTTTCTCATGTCTGCGCTGATGGAAACCAGCCTCGTTTTTTCCAATGCCTCACATCTGTGTGTGTGTGTGTGTGTGTGTCAGGAGTGGTCAGTAGTTTGTGGTTCATCGCAGGCTTTGGGCTCGAAGCCAGTCCACTTTAGCTGCATATGGCTCCATTTGAACTGCGGCCCAGTACACCATCACAACTTCAGCCTCCCTTTTGATTGAATAAGTGACATTATCCAGGGTACTAATTTAATATCCTCCAACATTCTCTTCTTTCTTTCTTTTCTCTGGACGTTGACTCTCTCTCGCTCGGAGCAGAGACAGGGGAACGCAGCTGCTCTTTGACAGTGCGTGTGGATATTCATCTCCGCTGGTTGCACATATTTATTATCTGTGTCTTTGACCTCTAAGTGAATGCAGTAACATGCAGAGCGTTGCCTTCAGGATGTCATTAAAACTGTCTTCTGGCAGGCGAGCAGTAGTTTCTTATTTTGGTTAACAGACGTCGCTGTAAAAATCATATAAAATACAGCTTTGACTTTATAGCAGTTGTCTCCAATAACAACTCTAAAGATCTGTGGACAAAATCAGTGAACTGTGACATTTAATGCCATGAATTATCATTAGCGTTAGAACATTTTCCACACAAGTGTTTAAAAGATTATAATTCAGAGGCTATTTGCATGTCAAGAGGAGTCCTGAGGTCTTTCTGTGTAGGTGTAGGTCTGCGGCGCCGAAGAGCAATGCTTTTAAAAGCAACATCCTTCTCATTCAGTGCTACGCTTATTTAGCAACTTTTTTTCCTGAAGAAAAAGTTTATACCTGGACATATGGTGTAAACAAAAGTGCATACTGCATATGTACTATATTTGAATTTTAATATACTATAAAAAAAAATTATGCTCTATACAGTGGCGTAAGGGATAGGATAGAAATAAGGACACACACATACTTTTTAAATATTTTAGATTTTCAGATAAACTATGTTATCAATATTCTTTTATTCTATTTTATCCTATTTCATAATAACTATATTTCATAATAATTTATTCCAAAGTAATAAAACATGGCGGTAACTGTTTAAACAATATAGCTATTCTATTAACTTTTTTCTTCTTTTTTCCCGAGCCATCAGTCATCAAAGCGTGGTAAATATTGCTCACAGATGCAGAGATTTATCTTAAATTTCTCCAAGCTGAATACCGAAAACAGCTGAAAAAAACTCACAGATCACAATTGAAATCCTTTTTAGGTATTGTTTTATCTAACAAAGTGGTTATATCTAAATAATGTGTGAGTTAGCTGTTTACTTCAAGTGGGTAATTTTATGTCGCTGTTGGACAATGTTAAACATGACTTACACACTTTCTTTAGTTTGTTTTTTTTATAATACTGCTTCTTGGTTTTGTATAGTATGAATGTTAGTAGCAAGAATAAAATTCAGACACACTATATTCACCATGTTTTTACTGTCACATGACCTGAGTTAGTTGCATTGCTTCGCTGCCATTCATAAATCTATTCCAGCGGCCTAGCTATAGTAAAGTGTCTATGCAATGTTCACTTCAGTTTAGGTTGTCCAGGTATGTTTCACTTACTGTCATGGTATATTCTTCTGAACATTCTTCAGACATGCTACACGTACATAGTAAGGAACTAGTAAGGAACAGCGATACATAGCATCCAGTACAAATGCACCTCTTGGCTTTTTACTGCAGCCTAAGAGTATTTGCACAAGTGCAGAAAAAAAAAAAAAACATCATCATGCCTGAATGTTTTAACAAAAAGATTGTCTCAGTAGTTTGCTTTTTTTTTCTCCCCTCCTGCCCGACTAGAGAAAACAAGACATTCAGTGAAGTTTATGGTGGCGGCACCTGTGATTTCCAGGACAGCACAAATCTAGCACTGAAGCACATATCCTGTTATTTTATCCAGTACAAATAGAGCACAGCTAAATTCCACCCAAGCACTTGGATGCATTAGAGTGTAAATTTGACAAGTAATGCATTACCTGAAAAACATAACCTGATTTCACGTTAGCCCAACAGCTGTAGGTCAGGAGCAGTTGTTTTAGGCCAGATAATGAGGACTCCATCACAGGATGTTGCTGCAGACTGATAAAGGCAGATATATTGAGGCTCGTATAATAGCACAAGCTCACGGCTGCAGCTGCTCACAGCTATAACTCACCCCAGCACACTCTCACGGATGTCCCTCCATCTTCCCTTCAGGTATTATTGCAAGCTTGTGAGATAATAAGGGAAGTTTAATTGCATTGTTAATTGATTTTTTTCCCACAACATTATTACCCTGATTGATTGCAGGGCTGATGAGAGCATGGGATACAGGAAAACACACGGAGAAAGAGGGAGCAGAGAATAGATAACCTTGATGTTAAGAGCTACATCCTTCGGATATGTCTTTCCTTGACATATTGATGGCCCTCGAAAAGAGAGAAGCTGATTGTATGCAGATCACTTGAGCGGCCAGTTGATGAATTAGTTTTCCCTTGTTTAGAGGGGCTCAACAGATTCAGGAATTTTTTTTTCTCTTTATTTCTCTGTGTAGTTTAAGTCTTTTTAAGTGCAATTTTTCTTCATTAAAAAGTTTTACAGATAAAGGAATTCATTATATTTTAGCCTAAAGGCACGCGTCCAATATTTCTTCATTTTAAGATCACAACATTTCAGTTTGATTAATTTATTAAAATACCTGGCTGAGATGTGCAACACTTTTTGTTTGTTTGCTTCATCTCTCCAAATTCTGTTTGATCAAATTAAAAAGTCTTGAATGTTATTTTAAGAGGTCTTAAGTTTGCGCGCTGAACTGCGAAATTGAAAACAAAGTGATTCAGTTCAAAAGGCTTTGATATTCTGAAATAAATGTAAGTGCTGCACAATGTAAGAAGTAGGCTACATTTGAGGCTCATTCTACGTACTTTCAAGCCAGTTCACAAATCGTTGAAGACTGCACAATTATGCCGTATACATAATATATTGTATTATTATGTAGATGAATGTAAAAGTACATATTTCATCTGCTCATCTTTTCCAATTAAGAGTCTCAATATATTCCTCAATATATTTTTTTATGCTCTTTGCTTTCCTTTTTTTCTGGTGAGACAATATATACTGTTCATGTTACTAAACGCAATAATTATTAAATAACATAACATTTATAACAATTACTTTATTATTTGCTATTATTATTGTCTGTCTTTGAACACATTATTACGGTCTCAGCAAAATTCAATACCAAAAATCCAAAATAGTGTTTTAACTAAAGTAAAAAATCTGATACACAGGATGGATTTTCAGAATGTTTGGGTTTGTCTTGAACATCTGAAAGACTGCAGTGCGTGAGGTAAACATGTCTGCTTATTATCTGTTTTGCAGCACACTTTCTGCATCGTACACTCTACAGAAATACGATGCGTTTTTATGGACACTGTAGATTCAGCCGTGACACTGCAGAGGTGCAGGAAACACTGTAACTAGAATTAGAACTAGTAGCGCTAGTAGTAAAACAAGCTTGTACTGTGTGCATTTTTCACATGGCTCCTCCTGACACTTTTTAAATGGCAGCGTGATAAATGTTGGCTATTATGATTTGACTGGAGTTTTGCCAGAGGAAGAAAAGCAAAGACAGCAGATTTCCAGGACGTCAGGCGCTGTGATAGCAGGTCACGGAGAGGCTGCGGAGGGCTGCTTGTTGTTTGTAATAAGCTGCGAGTGCGCCGGTCCTGTCTCCACCTCCATCTCGCACGAAGACATCCTCCTCTCCTCTCCAAACATCCAGGTATGACAGGACGGGAACAATGCTTTCAACCTTTCCCCCGCCAGAATATGCAGCATGGAAACATTAGCTTCCCGAAAACTTTTAATCTGTCACCGTAATAGCTGTGTGTGAGTGTCTGGAATAAAGAGGAGGCCAGGCCCTGACATAGTGTTTTTTTCACATTAGCTATCAGCTCATCAGCCTTCCCAACGGGTTCGAGCTAGACTCTATTTTCCACTAACAGGTTATGTAAGAAATAGCTGCTTCTGCATTTTACCTTTGTCTCTGGCTCCTTTTTTTTCCTTGTGTAATAAGCGCGGTGTCCAGCTGTGGAAGTTGGCTGCCGTGTGCAAAATTTTCAGTGGGCTGCACTATATCACGCATCACCCCGGCTGCCAGTTTACGCTAAACATGCTCCCCGTCCCTGGCAGGACCATGTGTGTTTTCCTCTCGGCGTTTCTCTCTGCTCCCCACAGAAGTTTGTTTAAAGAAGTCGGTCTGCAGGGGGAAGGGATGGACATCTCCCAGACCTGCGCCATTTGCAGAGCGCTGCTTTAAGCGCTCGGACATGTGAGGAAGCAGTCATGCTGCTTCGGGTCAATATTACAGCTTCAGTCGTCACCAGACACTGAGCCGCGCTTTATTAATCATGTGCTGTTCTCTATCAGTCAGACACTGCTCCAGGCTTTCATATGAGGGTCACAGACAACTAAAAATGCCTAAACTATGAGATTGTTTAATTCATATTTGCAGATCCCACATGTGAAGTAACAGGTTTAACAACTTTTCATTCCACCTTGAATATATGTATATGTGTGCGTCTGTGTGTGTTTGCATATATATATATATATATATATATATATATATATATATATATATATATATATATATATATATATATATATATACATACACACACACACACATATATATATATATATATATATATATATATATATATATATATATATATATATTTTGTGTGTGTGTGTATATTAGATTTTGATACTTGACCTAAATAATCTTTTTAAAGACAAAAATGTGTATTTTTATCTGTGAATATTATTATTTGTATTGCTAAAACTAGTTGTAAAAATAATAGAATAATAATTATTATTATTATATTGATGACTAATTATTTTAGTTATTAAATGTTATTATTTTTATTACTATTATTATTTGAAAAAATAGTTAAAAAGTTATATATAAATTTTTTTTTCTCTCTTTTTCAAGAAGCTTTTTTTTTTTTTTTTTTTACCGCTATGCAACTTACACCACTTTTTAAACTTTAAAGAGAGAAATCATAAACGTCTTTCTTTCATTCTTTACTTGTTTATCTTTTTACATTTACTTGCTCCAAGTCTGTATGAATTTGTTTCTACTGCTGAACACAAAAGAAAATATTTTGAAGGAGGTTGATCATGAAACAGCTGCTGGTGGCCATTGACTTCCATAGTATCTCCCCACCCCCCTTATACGATAATATCAGTGGATACCAGCAACCGTTTGGTTACCATCATTCTTTAAAATGTCCTCTTTTGCGATCAATAGGTAATATACAGATGAACACAGGTTTGGGACAACTTGAGGATGAGGAAACGGTGACAAAACTGTATTTTGAACAAGTCTCACCAAGTCTGGATCTTCTGGGTTTTAAATCATGTCCATCTTAGAAGAGGTCTGTCCTTTATTAAAGGTAACTTTGAATGGCTTCTTATAGATCCAGTCATCATTGACCCGTGAGTTTGCCTTCTGGTGCTCTGTGATCTCTCGCTCTTACTGCAGTGTTTAGGGTGCTAGTCTCATGTACCCCAGCGAGGTGAAGTGCAGGAGAATCTCCTCTCAAACCAGCGCTCTGATAGTCAGAATGAGCATACAGGGATCCAGCGGCAGTACCTCCATCCCCAGGGCAACTGCAGCAGCTGGAGTGCAAAAACCCTGTCACCCCCTCAGAACAAGTACTTGCACTGGCAGAGCTGTCCGCTAACCCCCCCCTCCACGCCCGTCCACAGAGCGAGGGGGTCTGATCTGATGCGAACAGACATCTCCTCACACTTCACAGTTTGGATCACCTCAACTCGCGAGGATGGCAGGGAAAATGAGCGTTGCTCGGCTACAAAAGTCCAAATTTAGATTGACTGAGTTTGTCCGCGGGCTGACACGAGCGGGCCGCCGTTACTCGCCGCGCGAGGAGAGCGCGGGACTGGAGTGACACGTCGGAGAAGGCTGGTTGCCGATCGCTGGCGGTGGGGGGAAGGGGAGGAGCGGCTACTTTGAAGGAAAGTGTCAGATCGGGTTAGCATCCAGACTGGTGTTGGAATATGCTTGGCACTAATATGGCACCAGTATCTCTGTCCTCATCTCTGTTCACTGTCAGTACGTGCGATTCGGCGGCCCGTCTCTCCGCGGCTCTGACAGTGTCTTTTCGGATTATGTTAGTGGCGCGCTCGGAGCGCCGCCGCGGCTCGCCCATCACTCAGCCGCTTTGTTTGAAGCCTGCCCTTTTTTGTCATTAATGCACTTGATGTCTATTTAAAAACGGTGGCGCGCGGCGTATCTGTTTTCCTGTCAGGAGATCATTGACAGCATTAATGCCACTTGTCCTTGCCTCATTTACTAAAGCGCTGACACCTAGCTGCAGTCTGCCACATCCATCAAGCCCCTCTATTTCTCCCTCTCTCTCTGTCTCTGGCGTGTCAGAACGATCCCGTCTTTAACGCACTCAGACTGGGCTGTCTCTGCACATCACCTATAGGCCTCACAGTCAACTAGCATTTTCAGCAAAGCGGAAGGAAGACGTAAACAATACAAGCACTGCGCTCTTCTTCCTAACTCTGGCATATGTTTTGCCGGGTCATGTATTGTTGATGTACAGCATGAGAGGAGTGAACAGACACTCTCTCTCTCATTGAGTTATGACGAGCCTCGACGCTCCTGAGGAGAAAGCCTTGTTAATTGTCGCTAATGTTGCTTTAGTCTATGCTTGATGGTTATTTGGATCGAGCACC
>NC_056711.1:571491-686491 GCF_018831695.1 Puntigrus tetrazona | reverse complement strand
ACATTTGTGTCTTCGGCCCTGTGAGACTGTGCCTGTGCGTCGCTCCTCTCGTACTGCTGGAGAGCATGGTCACTAGTGCGGGCGTTTCTAAATGACAAGGTTTATTTGTCGGTGTTGTGATATGTTCTGAGAAAAGTGGCACTGACAGCTGGTGGAGGCAGCAAGAAGGAGCCACAACAAGTCCTCCTCCCCCCCCCCTCACCACACAAAATGTCATCTCTTCCCTGGCTGGCTCACCCAACCATCCCCATGAAAAGAACAGACATTTAAAACTTTGTGACATGTGTCAGAGACGCTGCCATTGAGCCACTGCCGCTGATGTAGCCAGAATTGACAGCACCCGAGCCGCTGGAGCTGGCTTGGGGACATACCGAGTTTGGTGAGTGTCAGTTCCCATCCTCGTCAGGGCCTCATCTCAAGCAGCTCCGCAAATATAAACAGCATTAGAAGGCGGGCGGAAGTGCAGCGGGAAGACATATGCTGACACACACACACACACACACACACGTGTTCGGGAGAGAGACAGCGTGCGCTAGGAGAGGTGTGTGGCGGGGACTAATTAAGGTGTGAGAAGTGGAGAGCAACCTGTGGGCTCTGACCTGGGACTCCAGGAAACGCTCCTCGCTGGCAGAATGCAGGGATATGAGCCCGGAGAACGTTGATGGAAAGGGTGGGAACTTAACGATCATCTCAGCTTGACAAGGTGTTAACGGAACAATCAGGGTTTTAAGTTTTGAAATTCATAAATGGTCATTATTGCTCAAATGCATAGCATCACATTTATAACGTAGTAATTACAGAATATTGATCATTTGTCTCTTTGATCACAGAATAAGAGACATATGCCTGATTAACACTGGAAGAGATAGTAACACATTTATATAATGGTAATAACGCAATCAGAATTAAACATACAGTACAGTACATACAGTAAAACATTTAAAGGTGATATGGTAAAAATAAAAAACTCTTTTTGGAAACAAATATGTATAGTTTGTTATGGATGTATTTTAAATCTATTAATGATTATAATGTATTAATATACCTTATTATATAAGTTATATTTTTACATTTTCCAAAAGTGTAATGCACGAAACTGCACGTTTTGGCTATAATTATTTATGAAAAGATAAATGCATTACGGTGTACATTCAACGCCTATACAATGCAAGGTTTCAAATGCTACCCTTTTTGCTACTACACCGTAGTAACACATTTATAACATGGCAGCTATAAGAACAAATGTTTAAATTTGTATATTCAAGAACACACTAAACCGCTTAAAGACAATCATGTCTTCAATGCAATACACATCTTTATAAAATCGCCGCTAACAAAGCATTTCTTTGACCAATCGCACACTCCAATGCATATGACATTTAACAGCTAAGACCGGGCAGCGTGCAAAAGTCTGGTCCGTATATGTAGTTCCATAAAAAGCCCAGAGCTGTATCAGAGCAGCGCAGCACTACTACCCAACAGTCAGCACGGATGCCCGTCAAAGCAGGAAATCATCTGTAGTCATCAGTTATTAGGCTACTCTCTCTGAATGACTGACGTCTCTGAATGCAAATGAGAACGCGTGCCGCTTGTGATTGACAGCTGTGCGCTGATAGCGTATGCTAACTGAATGAGTGAGAGGTGAGACGGGGAGCAGATCGCTCTCCAAAAGCTCACGGCTCCATCCTTTACGACAGACACGACGAGATATTAGCCCGGGCAGACAGGAGAGGGAAAAGGGCAGGCGGGGAGAGAAAGAGCTTTATTTCCGGCGCGGTTTCAGATGAGTAGCATTTGTCATGGAAGGGGAAGATGGTGTAATTAGCTTGTCAGTCTGCTTTAGGCTGAGCTCGCGAGCGCCGGTAAGAAAGATGGACGAACTGCCACGCGACTTGACAGGCAGTCGATAATGTGGCAATTAATGTCATAAATAATTCCTCTACCAATTATATTCGAATGGACCCTGCGCCTTAAAAAGAGAACGGTGTTCCCTTATCATTTCCTCTATCGGCAAGCATCGCCGTCATTTCCAACATAATTATTTCTCTTTAAACATCGAAAGAGAGGATGACCGGTGCTTTCAAATGTAGAAAAAATACTTTTTTTAAGTAATGAACGCACCATTAGGATCACGTGTGTGTGTGTGTGTGTGTGTGCGGGGAGGGGCTTTAAATGTCATGGTCGGGTCCTAGACAAGATTACACGCTAATGTAATTTAAAAATATGGAGGGCATTAGATAAATCAATTTGGCTTGTTATGTTAAAGGTTGCCAAAGCCTCACTAACATGCAGCATATTGATCCGGCACCACCTTCGACTGTGGGAAAATGCTGCTCTACCTGATCTCCAAAGTCAAAGCAAATGTTCCCAGAATACATAAATTACTTGCAAAAACTACGAAAGCCAACATGCCCTACGAGCCGATGCTATTCAAATATTTACATCCATCACGTCATCACGATCGCTCATATTTCCAGGCGACAGGCCATTTAATATTTGTCTCTATTTGGTCACGTAACGTGACAGATATATGCCTGATTAACATTGAAATTCACGGAAGTCCATCTACGCTATTACTGTCCTAGTGAACACATAATAAACGGTTATGGCTTCCTCCTCCTCAGTGTATCGGTGGCTCTGCGGTTATTAATTGTCGGTCCGAGGTGAATCAAACAGCGCTGAGGCTGTCGTAAATGGCTTCCCATCCACTGTTGTTAAACCACTCTTGAAATGGATGACCAAATAAAAGGAGCTCAACTCATGCAAAGCGTCAGTAATGTCGTGTAAAACCCTGTTAAATACGCGGGACGGCTCTTTGGTGTGGGAAGGATGGCCGTAGCTGTAATATATAGCCCGGGCCGTGATGGCTCAAGGTCACGTCAGCCACCTCTACATAATGCATGAACCCCCTCCTTCCTCAGTCAGTGTCCAATCACTCAGACCCAACCTTGAGATGAAAATTTTACTAAGTAAATCAGTGAACATGCTGGCATTTCTATTAACCTCCAATGTGCAACCGACAGCAAGATGAATAATGCTAAATAATAACATGTGGCTGTAAATCAGCTTTACAGCTCGAAGGTGAGCTGAAACTGCACTGTATACTGTGTGCCGTCAGACATTATTTGCAATGCTTCAAAGCTAAAGGCCTTGCTCGGGTACGGCAAATGATCTCGCTAAGCTAGTCACATGCTAAATGAAGCTGTATGTAAAATAGCTGCCATGGTGAGATTTGACGCGAGATCTGCTACGGTTGCTTTCATAGCTCAAGGTTCGATTTTTTTTTTTTTTTTTTGCCGGGAATGATGGACCAAATCTATATTGTACTTCGACCTTTTGTCTTCATTCTTCAGGCTTTTTGGGTTACACTTTGTTGAAGCCTCGCTATATTTAGGCCTTAAGCTCTTATTTTATATGCTTGACTTGAAAATCAAAGCGTCCATAAGACGGTGGTGGAAATATTGGCATTTTCTTACATTTTCATAGCAGGTCTAGGAGGAAAGATAACGCGAGACCACTGAGCGTGTAAGATTTGCCCTATTCGCACAATGGGGTTTTTTTTTTTTTCATTCATGTAACGCAATCGTGAAGATGTTAATGAATTGCTTAAAAATACCCCAAAAATTCTAATAAAAAAAAAAAAGCTGTTTTATATAAATTTAAATCAACAAGGTATACTTAAGATAGTGGGGTTTTTTCTTGTGTATATAAATGTGTATATAATGTGTATATAAATATGTATATAATATAGGTGTTAAATAGCTTAATGTGCAGATATTACATAAAGTAATTGGAATGCATTTTTGTATGGTTTCTTTATGTATAACGTTACTGTGTAGTTTTTAAATTGACCACTGACTTCTATGCTGTGGACCTGAAATAAAATAATAATAATAAATGCATGCATTAAACAAATAAAGTCTCAATGTTCTTTTATAATATAATACAAATTGTATTTTATATATATATATATATATATATATATATATATATATATATATATATATATATATATATTCATAGCTTTGCAATCTTGTCTCTGATAGCACAGACAGCAGCTAATATTGTAATATTGTTTTCAGACATATGGGCATCATTCAGATAAAATCATTCCATCTGTCAACACTGAAGCTGAACTGTCTTCACCTTTGGTAATTTTACGGTAGAGTACTTTTGATGTTTTCAATACAATCTTTTTTTTTTTTTTTTTTTTCCTCTCTCGTGTTTAACTACTTATGACATATTTCCTCTCATTTATCTTCATGCATCTAGTGACCATTAATATTGTTGTAAATATCACATGTTCCAGGGTGAAGCTGCAGAGACAAGTCAAGGTAATAGATTTCTTTCAACGCTGAAGTGTGTGTGTGTGTGTGTTTGTGTTTTCTCAATAACATATTATTAATGACACGGCACTGTTAGGGAGAGAATTGGACACACACACACACACACACACACACACACACACACACGGCTCGCATGTTTTCTCTTCAGATTGTGTTTTGTTGAGGAAAGCTTGCTCTACAAGACAATTACATTACTCCCTGTGGATTTGTTTTCTCTCTGCTGTTTCACATGTAGACAGGCAGACTAATGCATGTGGAGAAAGAGCTTGATTGACCATTGCCAACAAACGTTTGTCGAGAGGAGAGGCGATTTTTGATGTCATGTTAAATTAGTCATGATTTTCCTCCCAGTCTTCACGCTGAGAGAAATCGTGTAATATTAACAAATGATAGACCAGGCGTGTATAAATAATGGCTTGCCTTTATTTATATCATCATCGTTAATTTGTTTTGAGAGTAATTTCATGTGAAAACTCTCAAGCGTGTGGATGTTTAGCCATGACCTGTAGCATGTTGCTTTATTAGCTCCATTGGCAGGTAAATCCCAATTAATGCAATTTTCACCTCATACGGAATAAATGCAGAAATATGAAAATCAAATGTAAAAATTTTTTCCCTATTCTTCAAATTTGTAATTGTCATATGTATACATAAAAAAAAAAAAAAAAAAAAAAAAAAAATATATATATATATATATATATATATATATATATATATATATATACACACACACTTCAGATGCTCAGTCTATTGATATAAATGTAGAATTTTATTTTACACATTTTAAAACGTGTATAAATATATAAAAATACTGTATCTGGTTACATCACAAAGCAAAGATAGAAAAATAAAATGACAAAATAAACATATAAAGCTGTTAATACCATTTAGAATCCAGTTTTCTTGTTCACTTTGGCCTGGTCTTATTAATAATTTAATAAGGTTTTAATATAATATGAAGTAAATTAACCTTTTTTTTTTTTTTTTTTTTTTTTTAAGCGTGCTGACCAAAATGCAGTTTAAATCGCTGTAGTTGAGAGGGTTTAGGTAAGCAGTTGTGTTATGGATAGTTGGCATGAAGCATATTTAAAATCAAACTGGCATAATTGAGCATTTGGGCTGAAGATGCATGCCCGAAGTGAAATAATTGTTCTTCGAGACTTCTTTTTCGATGTTGCAGGAGACCATTGACTTTTGTGTGCATGCTCAATCTTAGTCGTCTCGTCTGATAAAAAGTAAATCAAGATTAGTGAGTTTAAGTGTGCTCTATTAACACTAAGCAATTAGGCGGCTCCCAAGCGAGAGCGCTTAATGCCGTGTGATTTCAGCTATCTGATCGTCACCAGTCGACTCCACCGGCTCAGTGTTGCAGTCACCAGCGGGGCGCAGGGGGATGAATCCCAGCTGACAAAATGGATAAGTCAATTGGATGAGGCTTACACAAATCTCACCACAGGGCCGCAGAGCGACGTGCTAAAACAAATTAAAAGCGCGAACCGAGAGCATATTTTATGCTCGCGATTTATGATGTAGATGATCCTCCCCTCTCTCCTGCTCCCTTAATGATAAATCATCATCTTCCAGAAGAATGGATGGAGAAGGAAATCAAAATGTCAGTAAGAGAAAGCCAAAATGGCAAATGCGCCATGCTTTTGTTGTTCCTCTTAAATTCTGTTAATCGCCTCAGGTAAAGATTAACTGCTGCTGCCAATTTAATTCAGCTTCAAATAATGCAACAAGGTCACTGTTTTCCTTTCGCTCTTCTCTCTCTCTCTCTCTCTCTCTCTCTCTCTCTCTCTCTCTAGTGCAGGATTGAGTTGTCATGTAGCTCTAATAGGCAGCACAGGGAATCATTAGTCCGGCTCAGCTCTCTGACTGATGGGCATTTCACTCCAATCATCTGGCCGTGCTCAGACGGCGCGGCACTATTGACACGGTGTCAGAGCTGAGAGAGGATGGCTTAATCAGCCGGGACACTCTCAGCATTGATTTGACAAGCTGCCGTAATGACCTTCTTGTTTTTGTAAAGGATCACTGTTTATCTGAGCTGGCACTGATGCACTGAGCATGCCGCATCGTCATGGAAACTATTATCACGGCCAAGCCGGGGCCTTGGAGGGCTCCTAAAGATGATGTCGAATGTGACTCGAGGGGGGTCGCCCGGGATGGGGGTCTGTTGCCACGGTGACAGCTCCTCCTCCTCCTCCTCCTCCTCTGACTGCTGTCCGTCCGAGGCACACGAACGGCTCCCGTAGAGATGCCTCTTCGGGTCGACTGCGACGTCGTCGGACGGATGCGAGGGGTGACTTCGACTCGAATGAGAGTTTTGAAGAATCGTCATGTTGAAAACAAACCCCATCAAGTGTGCAACAGATTGATTGTTAAGTGTTCGATATTAGAAATTTCTCCGCCGACAATCCACCCAGAAAATTGTTTTTGATTTTAGCGCCTATTGATTTGCTAAATGGCCCATAATGGCCACTCGAACGCGCTCGAACGTATTCATGTGGGAAAATGCCCACCTACGCCCGACCTCGTCGACTTTGATTGTCGTAGCTCGGGCCCCCCGATGAAACGAACCTCCGGCCACCTCTCCGCATTTCAATAACGTTATGCTTTAATTCATAATAAGCAGCCTCGCGGCGGCACCCGAGGTGCTCTTAGAGGAGTATATTTGCGGAAGGATTCAGGAATGAGGACGCTGTCAGGTGGATGGGTGTAATCAGCCCGTCCACCCCCCCACCCTCCGCCTCCTTCCCAATCTTTTCCCCCACAGCCCATGTGTCAGACAGTAAATATTACTGGCGTACTGACAGGCCCGGAGCCGTGACTCACCGTGTAAAATCGTTAATAAGCAGCATGATGGGGCCACTACATCCCAAGGTGAGAATGTAGGGGGCTGTTTTCATCCACAATTATCCAAAGGACAGCATGAAGTGTCCATGGCGGGATGATTTGTGGGCTGAAAACAAGAGTGCTTTGTCTCGGCAAAGAGATGAGGACTTGGGAGCAGGCGAGGGAGATGGAGAGAGGTCAAACGGACGGGAGTGAGCTTGTGGATTATAAATTGTTGGTTCTTACCGCTGGTATTTAATGCTGAAAAATAGTTGTAAAAAGCAGCATTGTAGTATATAAAAACCCAGGTCACATATTACGGACCCACTTTATATTAAGTGCAACTAAGTGTAAGTACACACAGTAAGAACAGTACATTGTACGCTGTTAAAAATCTTAACATGCTAGCTGAAGTACTATTATTATATTCATTTATTTGCACATATTAGAACCCATTTTCACGCAGAAGTAGTGAGGGCATTTTAAAAGCAACTGGAAAAAGTTTCTTGTAATATATATATATATATATATATATATATATATATATATATATATATATATATATATATATATATATATGATTGCATATATAGCACAAAAAATACGATACTAAAACATTTGCAGAAAATAGTACTTAGTCTACTTCAACAGTCATAATGCACATTTAACAATGTGTTGCTTTTAAGTTTGTGACATTTAAAAGCTATTTCTGAGTAAAAATTGCCTCTTAACAAGATGTGCAAATAAATGACATAATACTAAAACATTGCAGGAAATAGTACTTCAGTAGACCTACTTCAAAAATTCCCATTTAATTCAGTATGTCACTTTTTTGTTGGACTTTTACTAGCTATTTCTGAGTGAAAATTGTGTTTTCATTTTATTTCAGTGAATCTAAAATGTTTTTGTAGTTAGACAGGTAATATAAAGTGAAATTGATTATTTTATTGTCATTTATATATATATTTTTTTATATATATATAAAAACCGAATCCTAAGCAGTAGAAGTAGTGTAGACGTGGTTGTTTTTTGTTGTGATGTGTGGCTTGTTTCTGTTTTATTGCTAGAGACTGGGAGAATAGGTCTTGCATGGTTTCGTTCAGTAAACATACTGCCAAGTTAAATGGCTGATCAATCAATTTCACTGGAATCGATCTGAATCAGTTCAGCCTGCGTGCACACACAGGGAGCCACTTTATTGTAAATCAATCATTTTGAAAACATCTCACAAAGGGGCCAGTCCTTACTAACAAGCCATAAATTTAAACCTACAGGGTGCCACCCTTATCAGCCTACAAATCAGGAGCGCAGCCGACATCTGTTCTACTTCCTCCTCTTTTTATTTCAGCTCGCTACAGGTCGAGCTCAGATCTTTAGTTTTGAAAAGAACGAGCCACGTAAGACCAGACTAATATTTATTGGATAGAGCGAGGTTTGATCACAATCGTTGTTTTTATAGAGTGAAAGCGAAGAGCATTGTATTCTTTGGTTGAGAGGCGCAATTGTTTTGAAACTCTAAAAGTGGCGGTAGATGTAAAACGGCTCGCTGTATATGTGCAGGGTTTGCGCGAGAACTCCAATACGATGGAGGCTCTTTGTCTTTAAATATTAGCAGATGTTTGGATAGGTGTGTCCTCTGCACTCTTTCATTGCCGTTATGATTCAAATGTCCAGTGTAAATCAAGTAATGACGCAATATACCAGTCACCCGTAGAACACAAATACATCCATTTTAATTTGAGAAAATACAAAAAGAAACCATGTACAATTTATGTACAAACTTTTTGTACAAGACAGTATGTTTTATCAGCAGGTTATATTTGACAGAGTCAGGTAGATCAGCTCAGCACCATCAATTTCTTCACGTCTGGTAGTCAAATCAGTCATTCTGCTATAAGAAACCCCATTTTCCTGTAATGAATATGCCAATAATTACATGTGTGAATGGATGTTTTGATTATTTATTGAAGTGGAAGAAAAGACAGCAACAAAACAGTAATCCATATGCAAGTTCAGCATGTTAAGACTTAGTTCCCTCCAAGTATTTATTCCGTTACAGTGTATTTTCTTTATACAGTTTCTAAAACTTAAATCTGTCCTTTACAGTAGAATAAAATAGCCAAAATATGACAGTTGTGTATTACATAGCACATCAGTAAGGTTGCTTTATATGTTACTTTAATTAAAACACTCTTGAATACATTGACAGGTGAATCCAACTAAACATCATAGTTCTACTCAGCATCTTTCAGTCATTGCTCTTCCCTTTTCTTGACGTTAGACTTCATCATTTTTTTTTTTTTTTTTTTTTTTGCATAGGCACATGTGTCGTATGCACGTTTGAATGCCACTTTTCGCTTTAGTGGGTTTTACGGCGTTCCTCCTTTGGTCTTCCTGCACTGCCTGGCACTTCTCCTGGCATGGAGGCAAGGATGGCTTGGATGTTCTCCATGCCAGTGTTAGATGCCACAATATTCATCCGGCGTTACTGACCAATGACTGACCGATGCTAGTAGATGGATACATTTCATGGCACTGTAGAAACTGTGATATGCGTACACTGTAGTATCTTCACAAGATGCACAAACAAATCGCATGATATTAAAACATTGCACATTTGTTGCAGTGGAGAAGAAAATCTCAGTATCACCTCAAACTGTCATTAGGGCTACGAAAGGTAACGAAAAAAAAAAAAAAGTAAGCCAGCTTTTCTTTGTAGTTTTGTCATCAGGATTGCTACCTGAGTATGTGTTTCGAAAAAGAAAGAAAAGTCTGTAAACAAACAACCGATTTTGACATTTCTAAAGTATATGTGATTGTAACGTTGAAATGCTGATGACAAAATGGAATGTAAAAACCTGATGGTTAATAATCCTCAAAAAGAAAGAGCTAGTTTGCTTTCTGCTTCCTTCAGCGTGCATCTACGCTCTTCTCATCAAATCAAACCTGCTGTCTTGACCGCGCCATCTGCCTTTCTTTGTAACGTAGTTCATTACAGGAAAAGGACCTTACATAGAAGAGACAATAAACAAATTGGACATTTAACCTCAGTGGATTCCTTTTTAGCTCAAAATCTTTTTTTAGGCTAGCAAGTATGTAGACGATCCAATTATACATACAGTTTACTCACGTTTGTATTTTTTTTTTTCTTCATTTATTAAGAAATCTACCTGCTACAAAGTGTAACACCAATGTAATCACAATTCAGAAAATCACTTCAGGACAAAGCCTAATTGTCCAGTAGACAAAACAAAGCGGAGATCCTTTGACTTTAAAAAGTAAACGTGGACGAGAACGGGCAGAATTTATACAACAGATTCTTTATTCTTTTTCTTAATGGATGGATGAATACTAATGTCTCTTGTCTTGCATCTACAATCTATTAGCTCGCTTCTGATCAAATGATGTTTGCGCAAGTACTTCTGCACGCTTTTTTTTTTTCTTCTTCTTTTACCGAGACCTAATTTAGGTCAAACATCGCTCTAACTCATTACAGAAAGAGCAGAGCCCCTCCTCTGAGTTCCTGTCTGTCTGAGGATCAACATCGCTTTACCTGGAATTACAGATAAGTGTCATCAGTCATTCAATATTGGTTTTCATCTCTGTTAGCTTATGAAAATGAAAGCATGTATGCTGTTTTAGTAGTAGAGCTCGAGGTCCTTCAAAGCAGCCCGTGTGAGTATCAAAGAGCACTCCAGATGGCAAGCTGAAATTGTACCTTTTTTTTTGACTCGGGTTCACAGACTTTTTGACGTGTCCCGGTTGATGTTATGTGATATGTTGTGTTGTCAGGGGTAAAACTGAAGAAACTGAACCGCTCTGCAATGTAGCTATTAAGATATCTTTAAGATACATTTAGAAATAAAGTTCTCTGATATGTATAAAAATAAGTACAAAATGATTACGCTCATGGATAAAAAATAAGTATGTACTTATGTATAAATCTGACAGAGCACTTGAAGCAAAGTTCAAAGGTCTGTGAAGCATTTGTATCAATATACGTTCTACTTAAAGGTACAACATAGTCGTGTAGCCTTGATAGAAGTGAGTGACGTTCAGATCCATTCAGACCACAGCAAGAATCATCCACAAGTTACATCTCTGGCTGATAATTGAACATTATGATTGAGCTTTGACTTTAAGGCATCACGGTTGGTCACGGGGAACATCCAAGCACTTTTCCGCCCCCGTGCCAACCCTGTGTCAGGCAGCGACTACACCCAAAGGAGGAACCATCGATGCCCACTTTTCGCAATACGTGGCATTATCAATTTTATGTTTTCTCAGCATTAAAGCTCAATCATTGTTGAATTATCAGCAGGTTACAGCAGTGTTCCATTCAGTCGTATTAATAGCAGAGCCGCAGACGCAGACAAACATGTTATAAGCCTCGATGACCAGCAGTCATGGATGATGGAAAGACATCAACAGAAGTAGTGCATATCCTCAATGTATTGCCAATTCCGAAGAGCTACGTTGGGGACAGCCATTTGCATTTAGTACAGCAAACATTTCCACGTGTATAAACGGTCTGCAGGGATGGAAATGGGCATCCTTTCCTGAGCCACACTTTCGGGTTACTTCAGGCAGCCTTCGGGCACACACCATGCACGAATACAGTCACGCAAGCACTCGTTTCCCTGAACAAAACCATTCAGTTAACAGCCTCAGCCTGTGACGTCAGCCCCAAACTCAGAGGAGAAAGCTCTGACTCTTTTGTGAGCAGTGCTCCAGTTTTTACGCGGTAGTGCAAAACGAAACGGACGACGGATACGCAACTCAATCGGCGGGGCTGATCTTTGGGTAGTGTTTGGATGAAGTGAACGACGGTGACCCTCATCCTCCATTATAGCGCCCTCTGCATGGAGTCAGGTCACGGCAGAGGTGAAATATTGCAGTGAATCACAGGAAGTACTTTTTTTTTTTTTTTTTTCGTCTTCTTTTGTTTGCCTGTTAACATAATTTCAAAAAGTGCTAGGGGCTGTACAATCCTTACTTGATTGTCATTATGTACATCACTATGTATACATATATAAAAGTATGGAAGTAACATTAAAGGTATACACATAGGAAGTCCCTTCCAGTTCTCGATCGCTTGAAACCTTCGATTCGAACAGGGGAAGAACAATGTGTCGCCATCATCACAGTCATGGTTTCACGATTAGCGCTCGTCTTTTACAGCAGGATGACCCAAGTCCCTCCGTGATGGTAAAGGCTGGGGATTCGTTCAGCATTCATCTTCGACTTCTCGGATAGGTGGAATCAGACTGCTAGTGGATTTGTACTGATTGACTTGGTTGGCCATGTGAGTGCTCATGGGCTTGATTTGAATGTTCCTCGGGTATGCGTTTTCTGCTTCATCTGTAAACCATCTCTTTTCTGTGAGACAGCCGGGCGAGAGAGAAGCAGAAGACGAGAAACACAGCGTTAATTTCAGATCTTTAAAGCGGGATCATGCATCTCTACAAAGAAAAAAAAAAGGAGGAGAATCCCACGCTCTCTTTCTCTCTCTATGCAGTACATGAACTTGAATTCACATTCAGAAAGACACAGGGTGAAACACACATTGTTGGACCTATTACTGATTTCATGAGGCAGCAAAATGTACGGTATGTAAAAGCATTTACAGCCATATTGTAGCCAAATAGGAATGACTGTATCATGCTGAGTATTTGAGCACGTTATCGCACGATCAGGACTCTGAAAATCAGGCGTTTAATTTGGAAACGTGAGCACTTAAGCCAGGCGTAAGGCCGGCATCCTTCCCCATCACGTTTGCTTTCTCCTAGGCGGTGTCATTTTCCGGGACTCCAACATTTCCAACTATTCCTCCAACTTGAAATGTGCTGCACACCTTGGAGTGTCAGGCTGCGACGAGCCGCGGGGAGAGAGTGTCACGGCGCAGTCGTTTGATGTAAGTGGAGCTGTGCCTGAGGTGGTGCAAGGAGTCAGCCACCTCGCTCCGTTCCCCTGAGTTTACTACTGATGCTGGCACTTACATTGCCCCGAGACATCCTCTGGCTCTGCAAGGGTTAAAAGAGCCAATTTCAGCAGCACAGGGACTCTCATCATGGCTCCCCTCTCTCACACGGATATTTGAGGTGAATTTGGGCTGAGAGCGGAACGTGAAACCACTTTCGCCTGGTTTGAGTGGGCAACTTTTAACGGACCGAATCTACGTTTTTGCATTAATGCAGCCGTAAGCCATGAGAGGTCATAAAAATACAGTAATTTTACTTAAATTAAAGGATGTTTTTAGGCACAACGCAAAGTGACGATTATGAGAAAAGCCACCGATGCATATCACACAATGATATTGACACAAGTGGCAGTTTCCCGTCTGTTTAAATTTAATAGAAAATATTAGGTAAAAAAGTTACTTTTTTTATTTGATAGAATTATTGAATAAAATGCATGTTTGTGCGATGCAGTTACCTTTAACATAGTAAAAATAATTATATTAAATATGCTATTTTATTACATTTCAGATCATTTTATAGAATTTGTCAAAGTGGAAATAAGGTGTTTGGAAAATAATGGTTGAATTATTAAATACATTTTGATAAATCTACATGTTGGAACAATGTGCAGACACACTGACCTCTCACACAATGCAGTTTGTCTTAGAGAAAGAAAGAAAAAAAAATAACCTAATGAGAGGTAAATGAACAAGAGGAGGGGGACTACTGAAAGAGAGATCACTGGAACCTATCAGATGGACGGAGGTAGATGATAGTCAACCGCATGCAATGCTGGGATGGTCCTGAGCATGACAAGAGTTAGGCAGTAGCAGCAGCCATTTGCTTTCGGTTAGAAAGCAAAGGTGAAAAGTAGGCATGATTTCCTTGGAAATTAAAATCAAAATCCCCTCTCATAACAGTGCTCCACAAAGGACAAAGTTATGATTAAAAGATCCCACAACAGGTGCTGTATCATGCAGAATCATTAACTTGCATACCTGGGCCCATTCTATTCATCCTTGTTGCACTTTAGAAAAAAAAGTGGTCTATGTAAGTTTTACAGCGTTTAAGGCAAGTAACAGGTCTCAAACAGAACTGACATCATATCCCTACATTTTTAGTCTGGTTATATGTTGTGAATTAAAAATCGTAACCGTCTTTATTTTAAAATAATAGGAAATGATTCTTATGCAACTAAGTAGTAAAAACGTTACTAATGCAAATTCAGGACTTAAGCTATTTACCTCATTTAATATTAAATGTTGTGATGGATCTGACAATTTCATCCAATTGTAAAACTCTTGAAAAGGACACAATGTGCGTCGCAAATGTGGAAAAATAAATCACGTTAACTAATATAACCTCTAAGGTGGTGGTGGGGGGTATCTTACAAACTCTAAACTTGAATTAACTTTTAGGCACGCATTGTAAAAGGCACTGAAATGCAAGGTTTTACAACATCCCATGATGCTTTGCAGTTAGCGCGTCATTCTGGTGAGAGAAGTCTCAAAACTGTATATGTAGATGATAAAAGTTTCAAAGCTGGAAATATCCATACTTAAATTATACAAAGTTTCTATACACACAATAGGGGTTTCTGCACCTGCAAGGCATGTAGGGATGATGAGAAACCATTTATGCTATGATAATGTCTCTTAACCCTACCTGGAACATTAAAAAATAAAATAAAATCACTAGAGCGTAACTAAAAATAAGCCACTAACACAGACTAAAAACATGATGATGCAATTTGCAGTTCTCACACACAGACATAACAATGATTGGACAAACAGGAAGGCAAGAAATGGATTAATGCTTTTTCCTCACTCTTATATGTGGATTAGAGACCAAAAATTGATACATTACCCATACAACAAATGCTGATAGAAAAAAATGTGCCTCCTTATCTGGAACATTATCTAATAAATATTAATTAAAGAGTTCTAGAAGTCCGAATGGGACCTGCGCATTTTATAATATCATTAATCTTTCATACAAAAAGCTCACATGTTGATTGTGTTTGTACAGATGCAGCAGCAATATGCAGACATGGTCCTAGTTACGGTGCGCTGGCGATGAGGCAATGATCAAATGGTCAGAGTTGTGTGTGTGGTCAAGGCAAGGGCCACATGCACAGAACAATGAAGCGAGTTCACAAACAGAACATGGAACGCTGGGTACAAACACACACAGAGCATCCTTTCTGTACAAAGTGTGCTAAAAACCACAGAATTGAACAAACGCACACACACACACACACACACACGCTCGCTCACTCTGCTGGGTTAAAGAGAAATGAAAGCCAGCTTACTTCTGTTTGTCACGGGCTTCACGGGCTTTGCTGCTGCGGTTCTGTCGGTTTGTGGCGGGGATGGAGTGAACAGACGAGCTCTTCTTGCTGGATGAATGAGAGGAATGGGAGGAATGGGACAGGCTCGCTCGGGACTGGCCCGCGTTGTGGTCAAACTGCATCAGACAGAAGATCAGGTCCGTGGGCACCAGCTCAAACTCATAAGGCGGGTTTGTGATGACATATCTGCACACATGGAAAAAGGACACGCATGTCCGAGGACCCCGTGTAAATAATACATTTGACTTGTTTTTGAGGTTTCGTTTTGCACAGGTTTAAGATTCAGGTATAACGTTTCTGTACCACTTATAATTTAACCACACAAACTTGGATGGGAGAAAGTTTTCTCAGTGCCAGTAACTTCTAACACTGTTAATGATCCTTCAAATGTGCCACACAATCCTGATCCTTGCAACAAAAAGACATGGCTGTGTTTTAGGTTTTGGATTAAATAAGGCAAACTAAAATGAATACACTTTTTTTTTTAAGCTTTATGAAGAGACAACGTCTAAAAGGCTGCAAAAAACAGCAAACTAGTGTGGAATATTTTTTAAAAATATAAAAAGGATTAAAAATATATTTAAATATATTGTAAAAGTATTTATTCCTGTGATGCCAAGCTGAATTTTCAGCAGCCTTCACAAATCATGCTGATTTGCTGCTTAAAAATATTTTAGTGGAAAGTACTCTATTTCACAAAGAATCTTGAGAAAAAAAAAAATTTTTTTAAAAGCTCACCTTTTTGTGCACTGGCTTGGTACACTTATATGTGCATCTCGTAATCTATAGATTCCAAAGCACAGCATGTTGTACGTTTTTAATGCTTTACAAAATAAGTCTCCGTAGCAACCACCATCCTGCAAAAGAACAAACAATAGTGCTTTAATTGTTCATTCATAACATATAAACCAATATAAGAGTGCAAGAGCTGATGACGTTTGCCTCATTCACTGCATCTGTATACTAATGTCTACACTTCTATAATGAAGCATATAGCATTGTTTAAGATGCAGGCAGTGCTTGGTAGTAACTATGTACACGGAATCTGGATTACATAATCAGATTTGAAAAAAAATTTATACTTTATATAAAATCAGATTACACCTACCTTTTATGGATTACAGTACATTTTAATCACACAATAGCAATTGCATAATTTATTGCTTCATCCCATCCTTTTTTTTTTCTTTCTAAAGGAATCTACTTCTTATTTCTACTAGACCTACTAATATTTCAAACCAAGAATACTCTTGCCATGTAATGTTAAATTCTCATATAATTAATGTAATGTAGGGATTCCAAAGCTTTTGACAGTTTTTCTGATTTCATAGACTTTGCCCATTATGAACATACATTTAAATTTTTTTCTTTCACAAAACAAAAATTATACTGATATTTATTGTTTTTTTTTGCATGAGTGCGTGTGGCATGGGCAATCATCAATATTAGCACACAATAACCGCATTCAGGTCTGTGTGATAAATAAGTTGCTCAAAAGTAATCAAAAAGTACACACACAAGGTGTCACTAACTGCAATTTACTTCATGTAATTTGTAATCGGTAACAAAATCTACTCGGCACTAGATACAAAAATACCATGAAAGATTTAAGCCAGTGTTATTTTTTTTACCCACAGACTTTGCGTGTTCAGCTCGTTCACTTTGCATTAGCGGACAGGGGAGGCATCGGACAGGGAACGAACCCTGTTGGGGAAAGTGCCAAAACGTGTCAGCTCCTCTTAACCGTCCACTTACCCCCAAGTCTGCGAAGGGCCCATCGTAGAGGGCCAGCTGGGCGACCCGACACCTGTCCCTGTTAGCCAGCGTCTGCGGCGTGCTGTAGCCACCTCTCAGCGCGTTCTCCTCAGCCAGCAGGGCCTCCAGCTCCGGAGTGGCGCCTCCCGTGACCAGCGTCCGGATCAGGGTGAGGATATTATCATTGAAGTATGTCTGCCAAGATAAAGGAGAGGATCCGGACGTGAGTGCCATTAGAGTCACAACTCAAGACAGTCAGGATTTTGGAGCTGTCCCGAGCACTGTTATCTAGACCCTGATCTGTCTCTTCTCATTTCCCTCCCTGGGAAGGGAAGAGACACAGGAATGCAATTACGCCAGCTGTTGTTGTTGTTGTTGTCGTCGTCTCCTCCCCACGCACGTTCATTTTGGTAACACCAGCCACGCTTAACAGGGGAGCGTTTTGCACACGAGGACATTTTAATTATCATTATTGTAGCTAATTGTAGATTACATACAATGAAGAATAGATCTCATAACACAACAAGCAGGGACATTTATCTTGTACAGTGAAAAGTCTGAGACCACAAAGTTTGTTAAACATTTAAACATATCATCATTCAAGGAAACGCACATTCAAACTGTTTAAGTAAAACACGATAAGCAATGTTGTCCTGTATTCGTTAACATGGTCAGTGTCACAATTTAAATAGTAACCTACGCTTCATTTATACAATACCATAAGGTCTGGGTCTTTTTAATGTATACTATTTTTTTTTTTTTTTTTTTTTTAATGCAATTTATTCCTTTGATGACAAAGCTGCATTTTTGTGTCACATGATCTTTCATAAATCACTCTAAAATGCTGATATACTGCGCAAAAATGCACACGCACACAACAGGAACCTCTGGTTGTATTATAAATGCATTTGCAGTCAGATTTGATCAATTTAATATATAATAATAGTATTAATTTCTTTTTAAAAATATATGTTGCTGCGCCTAAACTCTTTAACTGTAGTGTATTTCAAATCTTAAAACTTAATCTTAATTCCAAGTTCCGATCACATTCTGCATCCTTGACTTTAAAAGTGTTTCCTGACTCGTAGACCTCGCTGTATCTTGTCCATCAAATGTTCTTCGGTGTCACTGATGATAAAGTTGTCAAATGATTAACGTATAAAAATAAAAGATTCCACTAAGATCACAAGGTCGTTCGTGTGAGCACTAGAGGGCTGTGTCGCCGCGAGCTCACGCTAGAGTGACACCTCTCCGGGCCCCTGACAGCAGCATTCAGCCGAATGATGGATGAGAGCTGTCTATTAGCAGGCTTCACCTTTGTCCACAGTGAAATGCACTTGAAGGCTGCTTTGTTCTAGCTTCACTCAAAGTGAAAGGTACTGGAATTAAGCCATCATATGGATAAGGGGATAGCAGCAGTGGTCGTAGGTGGTGAGGGGGAATAAGAGGAGAGAACAGAGGGGGGGAAAAAAAGGTATCTTTCCTAATCTACCCAAGATGGCATTGTTAGGAGATTAGGACCCCATAGCAGCCCACCTTTGCATGTCAAGGCATGCCATTAAAGAAAACTTGAGCACTTACCTTGTTAAAAGATCTAATAAGACTCTTGAAAGTTCATTTCATGACACATTATATGAGGAGTCTTGGCAACAACTTTCCTTTTGATGTCACCGCCGCTGACAGTGCTGTCTGATCAATGTGGCATTTCATTTACCAGCCTCTGCCTACTGGTAACGCCTGAGCCCTACATCTAAAGCACTGCACAGCCGGAGGATGTCTCTTTCCTATACATTATTTCAGAGGATTAGCAGTGAGACATGCCTTCATGTAATTCTATATGACATGCCATGATGGGAGAGAAATGACTGTGCACCTTTTGACAGGTTGCTTTGTTCACCAAATCACTGGCTGCTTTTGAATACCAACGGAAAGATCATCTGAAGCCTAGCAGATAATATGAAGGATCCTTCCCACAATGAAAGGATCTGAATCGACTTATTCTGCAGGGATAATTTCTTTAAACAGATTAACACACATAAATCCGTTAAAGGAATTCAAATCAGTAAATAGGTGTCAACGTGGCAGCTGTTTAGCCACTAACTCACCGCACTCATCAGGGAGTCCAACACGCTGACGGCGAACGCGGTACCGCAGGCAAACGGCTGGGTCAGATACAGCTCCGTATCTGGGTCGTCATCGTCGTCTTGGTCCAAAAACTGAACGTTGGAGTCATTCACTGCAGCACAGAGAGAGGAGGTTTACGAGCGGGCAAAACGACTGTGCAGAAGAGTCAATCAATGTCCTTCAAAGGGTGAGGTGGAGTTTCTCACCGACCAGCAATAAACGGGTTAATGAAGTCAAATTAACAATGAGCAAGGAGAAAAAAAGAAAAAAAAATACTGCATGCACGTCAGTGGGCATGCATTCTGGAGATTAATACAGGTTGAAATAGTGATTTCTGCACAATGCAGTACCCAAAGAATGGTGGATCTAACTTGAATTTGAGCAACTTGGAAGGAATAGTTTACATAACAATGAAATCTCTGTTTCTGAGAGAAGTTGTGATGTCTGATGTGTAAATGGATGCTGTTTGGAGCCAGATGTTTTCAATGAATGCCTTCGCAAAAATGATCTGAATAGTTTTGTTTATAAATCGAACTGATCTTGATTACTGACTAAATCATTCAATCACAGCGGTAACCGTAACAGATCATTAAAGGGGAAGATCATCAGTAAATAAAGACTAAGATTTTTCTTTGTTTGTTTCTCATACAGCTATTGTACGACTTCAAAAGACGTGGGATATGGTATACAAGTATTATGACCTACTTTTATTAAGCTTTTGGAGCTTTTTTAAACTTGAAAGCCTCGATCCCCATTCATCGTAATTGCATGGAGATGAGTGACTAGCATAATTCTTTGAAATTTCTCTTTTTGTGTTGTACCAAAGAAAGCTCTACGTATCTGGAACAACACAAAGATCTATGAATGATGACAGAATTTTTATTTTTGGGTAAACTATTACTTGAAGTGATTTGCAATTGTCAAAAAAGTCAAGTTACACAGCACGCTTGTAAAAAATGTAGGTCCACTTACATAAAAGAACCCGTTTTAAAACATTGGTATCTTTGGTTGGACAGCAGCAGCAGTCAGATTGCTTTGAGGCTATTGTGTATGGTCTCAGCGGCCAATGTATAGAGACAATGCCCTGAAATCCCGCTCGGTTTGAACACAGCCTCACACAATCTTTGTTTCACCCCCTTTCAAAATCTATGCTTCAGAGATTAGGGCCAGCACCAAAATAAATAAATAAAAATAAACAGCTTAAAGCAAGGTTTGATCTGTTTTTTTTTTTTTTTTTCTAATTTGATTTCTTCCCAGACTTCCTGTGAGCTAAGGAAGAGAAATGTCAGTCTTTCAGACAGGCCGTTGATGAAAAGGAGCCCGGGCCAGAGAATTGAACTGCAGGGAGATGCTATGGAAACAGCCACAAGGACAGACTCGCATGATCAAAGGCCTAGTGATGCTCTGAGAAAGAAAGAAAAAAAAATCCTTAAAAAAAGGCCAAAAACAAGACAGTCAATTTCAACCAGAACTAAGGATAAAAATGTGTTCAAAGTGATGCCATGGGAGCAGGCCTCAGCTGCAGCGAGAGAAATCAAGACAAGCCGATGAAGGAGGCAGTGCATCAGAGTAGCGGAGGACAAAGGCGCAGCTTACCCAGTTCTGTTATCATTTGTATGTTGGTTCCACTGTTTTTTTCCTGACTGAATGAAACCAAAGGCAGTAGTTTGCCAGGCTTAGCTAATGATGATAAAACAGTGTTGAGGGGAGACAGTTATTGAAACAAGTTCAAAGCCAGAGAAAGAGAAAGCATAAACGAGAGTATCATGTCAAGAGTGGGATTAGAAATCTAAAGGTACAGTGTCAGGATGAAGCGCCTCTGTGAGAACTCCATGGAACAGTTTGGCCATGTTTGTTCATGATAACGGGGATGTCGTGCAGGCTTCGGTATCTACCGCACTGCAAATAGGGGAAAGATTACTATGAGCCATTTAGAAGAGAAAGCGAATCGCTCTCTACGTGTTTTTCAACATGTTTCTGGTGTAATCGCACGTATTCCAACACTAAAACTGCAGGCCTGATTTACCAAGCGCTCCGTTGACGGTCAATGATTCGCTCGTGTCGAGAATCTGACGATAAAGTTGTTGTTTCAAAAAGTAGCGGTGAATTACGTTAGGTTGCATTTTACGCTACCTTTAGGCTAAACATTTTTCAATCTGTGCAAAGAACTTCTAGTTGATTACAGCAAAAAAATTAAGTTTGATCCACTGAACAGATGACGGTATGCTGTGTGACAAGAATATGAGAAAGAAATGGATGAAAAAAGAAAAGAAAAGACTTTAGGTGATGCAGCAATAAACAGTTGCAGCTGAAGAGTGATCAACCCATGTGGGTTTTTTTTAGTTTTAGTTTCTAGTTTTCTTTTATGGATGACTGCCAAAGTATTTTTTATGAAAAATTTAATGATGACAAAAATATGTTTTTTTTTTTACTTAATTACCACAATTTTATACATTAAAAAATATAAATATATACACTACAGTTCAAATTTTTGGGGTCAATATTTGTTAATGCAGTCTCATGTTCACCAAGGCTGAATTTATTAAAACAACTGTTTTCCATTTTAATGTATTTTAATATTAATTTGATGTTCGAGAAATATTTCTTATCAATGCTGAAAACAGTTCCAAAATAATTTATTTTAACTAAACTTTTTACTAAAATGTACAGTCATTTATAATTAATTCTAAATGCATACATTTCTTTAAAAAAAGTGCCCCCGCACTTCTGAACAGTAGTTTATATC
This sequence comes from Puntigrus tetrazona, assembly GCF_018831695.1. NCBI lineage: Eukaryota > Metazoa > Chordata > Actinopteri > Cypriniformes > Cyprinidae > Puntigrus > Puntigrus tetrazona. The sequence continues at coordinate 664,375 of NC_056711.1, read as the reverse complement.
AACAGTTTAAATTAATTAAATTTTATGAGTGATTTATGTTTGCAGTGTATTCCTTTACTTACTAAGGCTGGGCATTATTATTATTATTTTTACATTATTTTATAAAAATATTTTAGATATAGTTTCCTGTCAGCGATTAATATTCACAGGAAAACAAAATTTAAGAAACAACCAATTTACATCACTATAAACGATAAACTCATGCTAAATAAATTTTTCGAGAATACAATTCTCAAGAGCATTATTAGCTTGAATATCCAGCTTTTACTCCTTGAGGTACAGAAGGACATTGCCAAGTGGCTGGAAATATCCTCTCAACTCAAAGTCAAAGTCTCACTTTTAAATTAGTCAATGTCAAGTATTAGTTAATGTCTTTAATGACGGATGATATGGAGAGCTTTCATGTAAGATTACACTGATTGTTCTAGAGTTGCTCTTCTTTTTCTTTTTCGAGTATTTATTTCACCTCTACCAATATGCCAGAAACCTTTAGTAAATCAGGCCCCTTGTGTACAAGATGTAGGACTTTGCAACCCCCTCGGGAAGGAGGACGTCTGGATCTCGTGTTAAGAGGAGAGAAGTACATACGTGTTTTGCATGAAGTTTTAAGCGCCTGTGAGGCCCTTTCTCTTTCGCAGCCTTTCTGGCGTACCACGCTGTAATTGGGTCAGTGGAGAGTTGGAGCGACCGGTCTCTGGTGCTTTAGTGCCCTCTGAGATCTAAAACTTTCATGAGTCCCCCCACCATGGGAATAGTGCCACCCTCATTGTTATTTATAAATGGATCCATTTTGCTACTACATGCTTTTTTTTCCCCCACTCTCTTCCTATAATGCACTGGAAGAGACCTAGACTTAAAGGCACAACTGATAAAGACGCGACATTGACCAAGTCTGTGAAATATTCAGGTGTGCCATGACACACATCACAGACACACACTTCATAAGGAACACATCAGCGTGACTTGATACGGGAGTTTAGATTCTAATCACACTTGACTTTGACATGTAAGCAGTATGAGTGCAGTTTGCGTCTCACCGAGTTCAGTTATGATCGGGATGTTTGATCCCGTGGTGATGGATGCCTGCCGCACCAAGCCGTGCACTGGACTATTATCTGGAGATGATCTATCCATCCCTGGAGGTGTGAAACCTGCAAGAGAAAGCGGAAGGAGACTGTCACATTTTACTCTGCTTTTTGGATTCAAAGCTTGCAATGGTGACCAAACCAGCAGCGTAACAGTCAGGCCATGCAAATAAGATTTTCTCGGTGTAATGTGTAAAGTACTGAACATACAGTGGAGTTTGTGGGGGCAGGATACGAGCGGACTGTCATGCCGGTCTAAAACAGTGAAACACAGATCCTCCGCTTTTAAGGGTCAGCTCAGGCATATTTAGCATTTGCTGCCTTCCATCAACTAGCAGGTATAAATTTTATATGCTGTTCATTTTGTTACCATAAAACTGGTGAAGTGGATCCTGAAAACCTTTTATGTGAAATGCCATGAAATACAAGCAGGAGTGACAAGAGTATGAATTCACATGACTTGACACTTTTGCATTTCCTCAAGCTGACAAGTAAACACTTTAAATCAGTAATGCTATATGCATAATGCATTGGCCCTGTTTTGACATCCATCGACTGGAGAAAAATGCAAGCGTATAGTTTTTACAGTGACAAACATAATGCGGGGAAAAGATTCAGGTCACAAAGTTTTCAAAGGGCTGCAGGATTCTGAACAGGGGTTGTCCTTCTTCTCAATGGGGAAGTTCAATAGACTAGCTCTCTCTGTAGCTCTAAACAAAAGAATACACAACACAGAGAGACTAAGACTGTTTTAAATGTGCAGAGAATAATGCCGTCTCCTGTTGTGTGAATTGTGAAGATATCAGATATGCAATGACAGTTAGAGTCAACCATCTGGCACACTGAAAAGCATTTTAGCATCAGCTGATAAATAAGAGCAATTGGATACCATTAAACAAGAGCAATGTTGCTGTTGATTGTAATGTTTGTCTCTCTCTCTCTCTCTCTCTCTCTCTCTCTCTCTCTCTCTCTCAATTCAGTATTGGTATTTTACACTGTAAAGCTTCTGAAGAATATTTTAAATACAGATTATTAGATTAGAAAACGAACAAAATGTAAATAAATGTTAAGGCTATTATTTCAAGCATTACACTTGGGTCTCGTGCAACTGTGTATTTATTGTTGCACATCAATCCCACTCCATAAAGTTGTACACCCTTCAAACAGACATACACACAAACCTTAAAGTCACGCTCTAAATTCTGCCATGTGTAGTAGTTTTCAACGGTAATGCATTATGTAGCTTGGACTTTGTGTACTTTATTCAAAAACCCCTTAAAGCACTTCTAGTGTAGCACATTCTCCTGGCAAAAGGCTAGCTGATTTATTCAATAACACCTTCTGCACAAGTTTAACTAGCCTCACTGAAACGACAAGGTGCTGAGGGCAAGAATATTTACCAAGATGATGCGGTATGATGTAATTTGTTACACCTCTATCTCATAAAGATTTCAATACCATCATTTTTTTAAATACATTTCTTACATGGATTCGTCCGCCTTAAAGAAAATTAAATTATGATGTGTAATCATGTAACGTTAATAAGTATAATAGTTATAAATAACTGAATGTCTGCCCAGTTGGAACTACAATCTGGAAGAAAAACTAATGATTTGTTATTTCTATTGGTGCAAATGTTTACTTGGGAATAATCGGAGAACAGGAAAACTGTTTATTGCGGGATAAAATATGTTCTAATATGCTCAGTGTTAATGAAATAAATCTTTATTACGCACCATTGCTCTGCAGTTGATCATGCCAGATGTTGAGTTAAATTAATTGAGAGCGTAGTAATGACCAGGCCCGCATGGAATCCGTGCAGAGATTTCCACAAAGCTAGAAATGCCCATCAGTACCAAATTTCTACACATCCCCCGCCTCACGAGCAATTTTATTTAATACTTTGGCTAATTTGATTATGTGTTTAGTCACCAATAAGGGTGTAGTGCTCTCACGTAATACACTTTACAATGTTTAAATCCACAGAACTCCCCAAACTCAGGACAGACATTGCAGGCAGATTCCTTCTAGGCTTGATAATAACATGTTCTTCAACAGTATGATTAAAAACTATAATCATCCAACACAGAGGGATGCGCTCTTCCCAACACCACTACACATCGTTCAGCATAAGCCTTTGGGACAATTATCTAAAAGCTGTCATTCTGAAGCTTTAAATCCATCATTCTGTGCAAAAAGTGGATACTCAATAATGGTTGAAATGTTAATTGTTGTGGGCCAGCTTGTGCGGTGTGTGTAATTTACGTAATGAAGAGCAGCTGAGAAAGTGAAGCTGCTGATTTGTACAGTCTGTTTAATGATGATGAATCCTGATGGGCACACGAGGGTTACATGTTTATCTGAATGCATAAACAATCTGTTCGAGTCAATTTGTCGGCAAACAAATCTGCCGCGGTCCAGCAATTGGAGGCAAATACGCAATCTGCACAAAAAGGTTTTTGTTTTTTTTTTCCTCTCTCAGAGCTTTGATTACGGGGGAAGGATATAATACACACTTGCTTAGAATTGCATGCATGTACTAATAATAAACATGCATATGCATGAAATGAAAAATACAAGAGGCACTTATTTAATGTACGCAGGAAGTTTCTAGTTATTGCGTTTCCGGATGCACAAATGTATGTTGTATTCCTTGTTGTATTAAACCATTAATTGGACCTTGTTGTCTTTGAAAGCACACAGTAAATGATTGGTTTCACAGTCTAAAGCTCTTGAGGAGTAGTCTCTATGCGCCAAAGTATTCTTGGCCACTCCTTACCTTGGGAATTAGCCTGCAAGACCCCAATGCTGTCATCAAACTGCATAGATTTGATGTTAAGAGTCGCCAAGATGCATTCCTTGTCCTGCAGTGAAGCATCGTCGATATTGTTCTGATTGGCTGACAGGATAACGCACATGTCACAGAGGTTGATGTTGACGGCCCTTAAATCAGCTCGACTTAATGGCGTACCCTTCAGCGGAGAGAGAGAGATGGGAAGGAGGAAGAAAGGGGAAAACAAATTAAAGATGCCGCAGAGCTCAGGGAAATTAGTTAACAAGTATTTACTTTTCTAAAGGCAGTGACATTCAGCTGATCTAACTATGTGCTGAGGGAAGAAGAGATGTAGTCTAATCTAAAAGGCTAGCCTTTGCTGACGGCGGCTTTGTTTTTCATACACAGTGGAGCTAATGCTAACAAGCACTGCAGCAAGAAGCAAAGATTCACACGACGGCCAGGAGAAACCAGAACATCAACACTCGAGAGCAAATTGAAGGGGCACTTTTCAATGCAAAAAGCTGGTAATGAGTCGGATGAGCTGATAACAATTTACACATGACCACTTTTGTCCAAATGTAAAAACTCCATGCTCATTTTCAATGCGTGTACTCACAGGTAAGATGGAGACTTTAGGGAAGTTGTGAAGGGTTTCCCACTCTCTTCTCAAATAATCTAATGAGCCCACAAACACGATGGGCTTTAGCTCGTGGTAATGGAAGTTGCTTGCTCTCAAAGGCATCACCAAGTTTCGAAGCCCCACTAAAGCTGACGTGACATCTCCAAATATACAGACTACTACATGCCCACTTAAAACCGTCATGGAGGCCTCGCTGCGTGTCTGTGGTGAAAAAGCCAAAAACAAATAACAGTTACAATCTCATCAGCAAGAATACAATAAGAGCTTCATCTACTGTCATCCATACAAAAACAACACGAGGAGTTTAAAATGCAAAAATTGTAAATGCTGTATTTTAACTGACTGAAATGTAATCACATAATAGTAATTACGTTTGAATAACACCATATGGAAGTGTGAGGAAAATGCACATTAAACAACAATAATAATTAGAAAGAGAGAGAAAACAAAATCATTGAAGAAAACGGCAGCAGCATTTATGCGTGTTCAAGAACATTATCATCTAGCATCGTCAACAGCGTCTAAGTGAGTAAAATACATCTGTTTAGGATACTCAAAATTCAATTCATTTAGTAAAAGCAAATACTCCCAAAATAATTTCATATTCTTATTATATTCTTGACCTTAAAATATTGACTTTCAGTTCGTTGTGCCCAAGGCAAATAACACATAACATGAACAAAAAGTTTAGTGATGTTTCTCCTACTTTTATTATAGGGGGAAAAAAACAATATTCAAAATTGAATTCGTATTCTAAAAATCCATTCTAATAACAAAATGCAAATTCTGAAATTTTCCTTTAGAAACATGTAACATTTAAAAATTTCTACTATACTGTGTGTGTGTGTTAAATTTATATAAACACACACACACATATTTATGTATCATAAATGCAAGCTTTAATACATGATTCAGTATCACATTTTTGTCATGATACTGATGTTCAAATTCATTGTGTTTTTTACGTTGCGTTTACATTTTGTAATCATTTCTAAATGTTATTAGTGTGGTATGTTTTTTAGTTGTTGATCTGATTATTTTTTTAGGGTGATGCTGTAAGAACAGTGCATTAAAGATGGAACTTAACCTGAAAATTTTGTAAAGCACTTTTAAGAAACATTCAAATTGGCAATAACACTAGAGTTTTGAAGATACCTACCAGAATGACCTTCTCGATATCTTTGGACGGACACCAGTGAAACATTCCGGTAGAGTCGTATCTTTTCACATTAGCATCCATGTTCTCAATCTGCTCATTTCCTGGAATGAGTAGAGGGTCGTGTCTGAAATAGAGCACAAGTAGGAAAAAAAATGTGTAAGAACATGTACGCGCGCCCTTATTTGCAAATGCAGGTTAGTAAAAAAAAAAAAAAAAAAAAAAAAGACAGTGGGAATTTATCTTCTGGACTTAATTGTGACATTTGTCAAAGGACAAACTTTCAGCACATCTCACCAGACGTCTATTGACAATAAATAAGCAGTAAACAGGCCTGTGCTGACATGGCTTGTCATTGTCAGATTGAATTTGTGCATTGGACTCCATCATAACGGCAGCTCTCTCCGAGCTGCCAAGAATGCGGAGTCATCAAAGCGTCCGCGCCGGTGACAGCACTGGAGTGGAAGAGATGGAGCCGGAGCACTTCAGTGACTGAGTGGCACCAGAATGGAACGCCAATTACCGGCTTTTACTCCTGACGTGATGCGTCCAACGGTAAAAGCTTTAACAGAGCCGCACTTTAAATATTTTAGGAATTTGCCCAATCACATTTTGCTCCCCCAAACTGAAGGCCATTAATGTTTCAGCAGCGTGTCACGTCCAAACAGGCTAACCTATATCAGCGCGTCCTGCAGAAGCTGATCTGGGGGGCATGTTGACCGTGAAGGAAGTTCCAGCACTCGGGCACAGCTCGCATTCAACCCCCTTGAAAGCTTTCTAAACAGCTTGGTAGCAGAACTATACGACTGAAAACCTGAATACACAAGCTAAATGTGCGGCCATGTTCATTTGATGTGTGGTCTAGGGATGTTTGGCATGAATAGCAATGCAAAAAATTGGGGAATGGCATTTTGAGCTTGTTATTGTTGCATTCTCTGCCTGAAATACAGATTTCTTGGTAGTATTCAACATGGACATATCTGCACATTTAACATACTGCAAAAAAAAAAAAAAAAAAAACTATATAAACCCTATATATCTATATATACCTATATCTCTAATATCAACAGTTACTATTTTATTATTACTTCAAAGAACTCTAATTATTGCAAATGCAATGTTTCAGAGTTTTTTTTTTACATTCTTAAAACAAATATATATATATATATATATATATATATATATATATATATATATATATATATAACATATTGTCATATTGTCTAAGAATTGCCCAGTAACTGTAAATTTGTACAATAAAAACTGTGATATTTAAAACTTATTTTTAAAAAATTTTTTGTGAACACTGTAAATGCTGTGTTGTTGTTTTTAAAAAGAAGCATCCCCACAAATAATAGCATAACATTTTTTTTTTAAATTGCCATTAAAACTGAACAACTACAGGTACAAAATACAGTGAATATACCGGTAAAAAAAAAAAAAAAAGCATGACTAACTTGGTCTGTTGAACCAGTTCTTGAGTCATGTGCTATGTGTGTATTTTATTTTAAGGTATGTTTTAATATGTCTCCCCCAGTGACTCTTGAATTGATGCTCCACTATTTCTGATGACATTTTTTAAAAGAAACCACAGAACTCTTGTAAATGCAAAAAAACTGTCAACTAAAACCCACCGTGCAGCACGTTACCAGGCCTGAGACAGGCCGAAAGGCTGCCTTTGAGGAAATGGCCTCAGGGCAGACAACAAAGGCCCATCTCTGAGACGTGGCTGCAGGGGAACATGCTCTCTCTCTCTCTCTGAGCTGCTCGACTCAGCTCTAGCTGATAATATCATCCACACATTAACAACCATTTACAAAAGATTTCTGCAAACTATAAACTAGAAAGCCTATTTTTTTTTTTTTTTTTGTCTGATTGTGTGTGTGTGTGTGGGTGTATGTGTATGTATATTATATATATAATACATAAAACCGCTCAAGGAAGGTGGAGAAACTGTACAAAATTTTGTACAAAAATCTGAAGCTTAAGTATAAAAGATGTTAAATAAATTACAGGATTTATCAACAAAAGCTATTAATTCATCAACATCAGGGTATATTATTTTATCTTATGCATGTGATGTAATTTAACTGACATAAAACCGTGCCTTGTTCTGTAATACCCTGTAATTAACACAGCACTAAATGAGGTTGGTAAATTGCATTAGCCCCTTGTTAATCACACTAATAATGAATGATGGGACCTCTGCTTCACCTTCCATGTTTAAAATAACTGCACTGACATCTGAAGCCAAATTCCAAATTCATATACTGCATACGCAAACTTCAACGATGGATGCGTGGAAGTAAAAATGTGGGAATTCTGCTCATAATTACCGTTTTCCTCTTTTTCTCTCTCACCTTCCTAAGCAGGTTAATTCAGTAATATGATCCGTTTCGACTGTGTTTGATTGCTGAAATAGCACATCAGAAATGTGTCAATTAGCATGCTTGCATGAGATGATATCAGGCTGTGTGCAGGTGCTAATAACAGTGAAAGCATTTAGTGCTTTTACACCCCGACTGAATATTTCATTATGTGGCGCGTGTTTCACCACTCACTCCGCGGACCTCTGTCATTTCAATCTCCCCTCAACATACTGACTGGCGCAGTGCACCTCTGCCAAGATAGCTATCTCTCACCCGCTGTCAGAGCCGCCTGCCAGTCACGAGCACAATCCAACGCTCCACACCACTCCAGAATACTCGCTACTGCTAGGAAACCCGACAAATGCATTGTGACTTCCTGCAATTAGATGTGTTGCGTCTCCTTTGAAGTGTTTAAGTGTGATATTGTTATTGCATAATATTGCAGATGTTCTAAATAAACTTTTTTTTTTTTTTTTTTTTTTTTTTTTTTTGAAAATTCTGGGGACAATTATTATATTATTCTATATATTATTCATAATTATTTATATTACAGAATGCTAATTTAAAATATAATTGAAACATCTGAATATCGGTAACATATTTATTAATGCATTTATTTTTGTCAACATCGAAAACTGTTTTTCCTGCTTAATATTTTTATAGAAACGTGATACATTCTTTGATGAATGGAAAAAGAAAATATCTGAAATGCAATTTTGTAACATTATAAATGTCTTTATTGTCATTTTTTGTTTAATTTTTTAGCCCAAACATTTAAGCCTGGAATAATGATGCTGGAAATTCAGCTTTGACGTGACAGAAATAAATTCTATTTTACAGTATATTAACGAAAACATCTGTTTTAATAATATCACTTTAAATGTTATTCTGTGATAGTACTTCACAATATTACTGTACTCACTATATTTTTTGTCAAATAACTGATTAAATGTATTCTTGGTGACGCGTTTCAAAAACATGATTTATTTTTATTATTTCATTTATTTATTTATTTTTTTACTTATTGAAGGTTCCACTTGATTTCATTTTTGCAAACAGCCGAGCCCAAAACAGTCGATTTAAACATGCATTTAATCAGAGAATAAAAGGCCTGGAGTACTTTACAGGAAACTAGCAGGTACCGTAAGCCAGACAGAAAGTTCTCTATTTAATTGGTATGTCCAGAGGAGCGTCCTAGACGTGCATTTGGGGAAAGAGAGAGCGAGAGAGAACAGAAGTTGCCCTGAGAGCCGGGCGAGCTGCTTTTCAAACAGCGTTCAGCTATTCCAGCGCATCACTCGGCAGTCACTGGCTCCCCGAATCCCTCTCCAGCAGCCTATGAAAGCAGCTCCTCGCTTTGAAAATTTTCCCTATCATGCAAACTGACAAAGGCATGCTTTTCAAAAACCCACAGCCAATCTGTTGATCATTATTTATTTACGACGGCCTGGAGGCGCAGAAGCCTGTAAAAACCATACTTGATACGGTATACGCTGGCTGTTTTTCCCTTTCCTGCTTGTTGAATAAAGTATCCCTAAGGCTCCCTCAAACAATCGCTTTTCATTGTGCATAAAACGCACCTTGTAAAGGCGAGGTATTTAATGTATGTTGTAATATATTGACAGGGAGGGCACAGGTTGAGGGAGTCCACGGGTCTGTCTTTGGTAATTTTGATGTTTCGCTGCAGGGCTCTGGCTTGAAAAAGCTTACACCTAGAACAGAGGACCTGTCATCCAGTACCCAAGAGCCAGCTGAACACACAGGCACCCTAAAGCACAGAAAACTTTGACACCGCTTTGAAGCGTTTCAAAACAGGGTAAATAACTCCCAAGAATTATTATCACTTGTAGATCAAAGAGTCGATGCATACATTACATGGCAAACGGGGACCTTCAAATCTGCTCAGAAAAACAGTTTTGCGCTGTAAGTTAAGGAATAAAAACCAAAGATCCTTCTGAGCAATCGCTGAAAGCTATTTTTTTTCCCATTCTACTCGCAGCTTATTGTTTAAAACCAAGAGCGAAAAAGAAACAATTGAACATTGATCATTTTCAGTTTGAAAGCAGACTAAAGGGCGAGATCCTCTGCAGGGCTGACAGTTTACAGTATGTAGAATTCGACATAATTGCTTCTTTTGGGGGGAGATTCATGTTGGAGACCTCTGTCTGGGGTACTTATTATAAGCTACAGAGAAATGCCTTGTGGGTGGCACACAAACGAAATGAAACTAAATAATAATAATAATAATAAATACAAGTAAAACGGTATTTTGTTAAATACGAAAATTTTAAATAAAACATTCTAATTTGTAAAAAAAAAAAATATGTTAAGAAATATGATGATGAAAGCATCTGGTAAATGACTAAATGTAAATGTAAAATTAAATATTGCATTGAAAAAATAAAGCTGCTGTCTCATAACAAATTTAAAATAAATGTTACATTTTACAAGTACTACTACAATATAAAAAAAAAAACATACACAGAAAAAATTTAACTGTTATATTTTATGTAAAATAATATCTGCAACACAAAACTGGGATAATATACTAATTTGAGAGAATGCGCCTCTCAATGCGACTCTGCACTAAATTACAACATGGCTAGTTTTTTTGGGGGGTCAAAAAAAAACGAACATACATACAGTCAAACATGTTGGCTATCACTTTGCAGAAAGTTCCTCTAAACCTTCGACAATTTCTCGCTCCACGGCGTGCAACTGAGGGCATTGTGTCTGCATTTTTTACAACCTCTGCATAAACGTCTCCTGGCCACATGGGCGGAAAGCAAGTCCTTTTATCAGTCAAAATCAATTAGCAGCATTCTAATTCCAGAGGACAGGATAAAAGGAAGGTAATATTTGAATTCATTTTTGATTGCAATGATACATTTCACATATGGCCTTAAGTACGAAAAACACGCCTCACAGGGGTTCCCACAATAGATGAAGAGCCCCGAGGCTAAGTAACCATGCTGGCGTCTCTGATTGGTTGGCACCGTCATTAGTGCCACCGCTGTTTAAGAACTACATGTGGACGGGACTGGGGGGAGATGACAGCTGAGACTTTAAAGCAAGAGTATTTTTCAAACAGCTTTTCATAGCTGCTTTCATGACAGAAATATTTCAGCTCTATCATTAACCGCTGACAGGCTGACAGCTCAAACGCCTCGGCCTGAAAGGCCTGCTCTCCCCTCCCTCTCTCTCTCTCTCTCTCTCCACACTTTCTTTCTCCTTCTCCACTCCTCCTACTCCCACCATCCCAGCACCATCCGTCCTGTCTTTCCTTTTGAAGGCTGGAGGGAGCGTCTTGAAATCAATGTCTTACCTCATCATTTTGGGTGAGCAGTTGGGTGAATTTCGCATGCCTCCGTTGCGTTGCTTCTTTTTGGGTGACAGTGTTGACGGATGCTCATCTTCGACTGCAAACACATGCAAAGAGTGTCAGACTGCGGACAGCTGGGATTGTAAAGTGTGCTGGAGATGACATATTAAAGAACACAAAAGCCAACACTCAATCAATCATTGCAAAAAACACTCAAATCTGTGAAGACCTCCAAAAATAGAAAGAGAACAGCGTTAGTATGGACAAAAGTACACTTAAAGAAGGCAAGTACAGACCTGAAGGACAACCATTAAGTTTTACACCCTGTTTTCCATGAATTTTGCGTTGGTTTGAGCGATGTGCGTGTGTTTTTTTTCAGTCCGTATCAAACTCTCTTTTACCTCTCTGTCATTGTTTGGAGGGCATGAGCTCGAACAATGACAGAGGGGAAGAAAAAAAGAAAAAGAAGAGTAATTTGGTGTGTGTTTTTTAATGGATGACTACATGGCAAAATCAATCCTCATCACTCAGAGAGCCGTGAGTGATGGCTCCGCTGTGAGTCTGTCCCCCGTACCACAAGCACTCTCAGCGCTGAACAAGCACCCTGAACTGAGCCTTCTCTTACTGAAACGCCTCTCCAGAAGGACGTTACTGAGGGGCCTGTGAATGTCACAAGCTCTCTGCTTTAGAAACACGTCATGTGCGAGCGTTGAAGCTGCCGGAGGGTTGAGCTTCGCCTGAGATGTGATGGATATAGTGAGGTGAAATATTCAAAAGCCATGGCTTTACTTAGGGGAGTAATTCACCCTAAAAATCATTTATGTCATTCCAAACCTGGATGAATTATTGGTTTAAGGAGAAATTAAAAAATAGATGTTTGTGTGCGTGATCCTCTTTTATTGCATAGCATCAAATTGTGGCCATTGCATCTAAAGTTGCCAAAATAAGATTTATATTTTTCAGCGTGCTTTAGCATGTCGGTTTCCTCAATTCCTCCTCTCCTATTTTTTGATGAACTGTTCATTTAAGCTGGGGAGAAAGTGTTCAATATTATGTATAATTTCCATGTATACCACAGCATTTTTGTTGTTGGTTTTTTTTTCCATTTAGCAAATAATTTCATATTTGTTATGCTCAACTGCTATATTTATACCACGCATCTTTTTTTATCTGTATTTCATGTGACTAAACCCAACACGGTCTGATCTGTATTAGAGACAAACTAGTAACAGAAACCCAAACTCTAAAACACTGCAATCTTGCTTTAGTGTGGCTCTGTTAGAAATTCATCAGCACAGCAAAATATTAGGAGACAAATACTGCAGACGCATATACTTGTAGGTCTCTGATTTCCCTTTGTCATCTAATTGTTCTAATGCAAAAAGACAAATTAAACAAAAAGACGCTGTCTGCGTCTTCACCAAATGCCAGTGCTTGACATTTGCAATTACACTGTGGAAGGAACAATGTGAGACAGTAATCAACTTTAAAAATATCACTACTGCTAAGATGGCTGTGCAGTGGCCCTTTGTTCCGTGTTATGGTTGTTGAGCGAGTGGCCTGGCTGGGCCGGACCGCTCTCTTCTGCCCTTGCTCCTCCAAATTAGGCGGCGGAGATTTACGAGCTACAGTGGTGCCCTTCAGTAAGAGGCTTAACAATGAAATAACTCCACCTGCAACACGGCCATTTCAGCAAGTCTCCGCTTGTTCCAAATTACATTACGGCACTTTTACAACCTCAATCAAAATAGGATCAGCCCACCAAAGTGTGATTGCTGTTCCATACCACGGGCAGCTACAGCCCTCGTTTTTATGTGTCGCTGATCAGAACGATTGAGCTAGACATCTGTCTCCTCTGCTTCAGACATACAACGAGGCTGAAGCATGCTTTAACGCGCGACAGAGATATAACAGAAATAATTCTGCAATTTTGTTCGCACCTGTAATTCTGGACACCTTGAGAAATTTAGGGTGTTCATAACAACTGGCTTAGGTTTAAAACCACATTGAAAATAACATTTAAACCTGCGATGGCACAGAAAAAACAAAAAAAAACAATATGAAATATTTTTTGATTTAGAAAGGAAAAATATGTTGATTTAGTTCTGCAAGTCCGAGACCACATTAAAAATCTAACTTAAACCTATAAATGAATTAGAAAAAGGTAAAAAGATAAAAATGTATATATTTATATATACAAATATATTTAAGATGTGATGTGTATATATAATAATAAATAAAAATAATTTTAAGCTATTACAATTCTGAACACTTTATTTGTACAATAAGGTCTTAGACAAAAAATATATATATATATTATATATTTATAATATATATATTTATGTAATATATATATATATATATATATATATATATATATATATATATATATATATATAAATATATATAATGAAAAAAAATTGCAATGAAAAAACTGTTCAAAACACGTAATGAAGCAAAATGTATTTAACATATTAAAAAAGCACTTTTTAAATAGTGGCCTTAGACCCCACTGTATTGGATCTTCTTTCAATGACAGTTTTGGTTACACACACACACACACACACACTCACACTCTTAGTGTTGGGGCAGGGGGTATATTAGCCACTAGCTGCTGTACATGCATGCAACAGTGACTGCAGGGACCCATGCAGGAGGAAGGGGTTGTCTGCGGCAGCACTGACTAATGCGTGCTAAGGCGCCACCTACAGTGCGTGGGGGTGAGCGTGGAGGACAAGGTGCTGGGGCGGTAGCGGTATTTTCCGGGCAGGCTGCGGGCCCGGTTCAGACCAGCCAGGCTGTGAGGGTGTGACTGTGAGGGCGGCGCCGGAAGGAGAAGACTTCCTTTACGGTTATTAACAAGAGGTACGGCAGTCGTGGAGCCCTCCACAACCGGCAGCACACTGGAAAGAGTGTTGGGAACAGCCATGCTGTTGGCCAGTTTGATTGAGCGGTTTTGAAAAGTCGGTATAACTTCCTCCTTTACTGTCAAACAGTAGAAAACAAAAACAAAAACAAAAACAAAAAAAAAAAAAAAGAAAGAAGAGATGACTGTGAATTGGGTCAGTGACATATGAGTGTCTACGATAAAGGGGGAAAAAATTTAAATTATATATATAGTATTCAAAAAATATCTTTAAAACACATTTCAAGTTTATACATGTTTTTTTGTTATGTTGGTTTCATATAGAAAATTTATAGTATTTTATATATATATATATATATATATATATATATATATATATATATAAAAAAAACACAATTCAGTGTATTAGTGTATTTAATTTATAGGTTTGAAATGAATTATTTTAATATTAATAGTATATATCTATAATAAGCTAAAATAATTGTATTTCTATATTTATTTTTAACAATCACGTATTATTACCATGTGAATGTCACATAAAATGTTTGGCGACTTACACCACATGACATTTTACAACCTGAATTAAACAAGGTAAAATGACCTAATATTTTAAGATGCTCTAAATAAATTAAAAAAAAAAAGTTAATTAAAAAAAAAACATTTGCTAAGATTTCAAATTCCTATATAAAACGTAACCCAAAAGCACATGCCATTAGTGCTTCTAAGCTAAATATATTATGATTAAAACATTGAAACATTCATAATTTATCAGTGAACTGCATGAGAATCACATAAATATTTAAATATGAAAATACAAGTTGACATGATTTTCATTGTTGCGCCATTTATTTCCCCCTTCGATTACCATTTACAGACAGATCCACAAATCTGTGTGCCATAAAGGCAACCGCCGCACATTTAAATAATTGACGTTGACCCCTCGGTTTTATTAAACACTACTTAACCACTTGGCAAGCGCTTTAGGTGAAATGTTCAATATGACATTTGCTTTTCCGTTGCTAATAAACATTAATTAATTAGAAGCACTTTCTTCCCCGCCTGCTCTGCGACAAGACAGAACAAAGCACGAACATACTATTCCTGATCACCGTCACAACGAATCAGGTCACAGTGCAGGTAGGGATGTGCTCACACAAGGGAACACGGCAATCTCTTTACATTCTGCCTCAATATACGGCAAAGCCGTGTTGAAACAACATCTAAAATGTGTGAAAATCAATACTTCACACAATACGCGAAAACGTCTTAGATTAAGCTGCGAAAAGGAACGAAATAACAACAATCTGCAGTCAGACAGACAGGAGTACGCGGTGTGTGTAAGAGACCTAAAGTGTTGCACACGGGGAGTTATCAAGCTCACCGCCTGCCATCCCAGCCATAAGACTCCAGCCTAATGCTATCTACATAAAAGGCAAGAGGTTAACCAATATCTGGTGTAAGTGGAAAAGCAGTTTCCGCCCGCTCCCCAAACCTTGCTCAGAGCAATAAATAGATGGTTATTTCTGCCGTCAGCTGCCGCATAGATTTAAAGGCCGCCACAGATAACTCCTGGATTCATCTGGCCCCTGTCAAACACGAGTAGCATTATACAGAGAACATCCGCTGTGGCACTTTCACTGTGGATTTACAGTAATCCAGACGGCAACTGTCCCTTTATGAAATGCAAATCCTGTGACGAGCCGCAATTGTGCATTCTTATCAAGGCCATTGTTAAATTATAGAAAATACATCTGTGAGAAAACGCATTTTAAAACTTGATTCGATTTTATGGCTGCTCTAAATAAGTCAATTTGGCATGCATACACTTTGCAACATTTGAATCTTTTTAAACAATTTTAAGTGTTAATAATAATAGCATAATTTAATGTATATTGTAGTTTTTAAAATATTTTTTTTTTTTGCATGTTTTGACCTCCAGATACAGAATTATGACACACAAAAAAAATGTGAAAACAGTTTAAAAAGTAAATGATCACATCCGGCGAATATTTACACAAATGCATCCGGTTACATGCAAAATGAAGCTTAATAGCAATAAAACAGCATTCGTTGGTGACTGGTTTTCCTAAAACCCATTCGGCTGTGAACCGAACCCCAGACTGCGATCCCATTTTCCCTGGAGTTGTAGCGCCATCTGCTGTTGGCGGCGCCACAATACAGAGACACGTGCAATACCTCACAGCATTTCTAGCTCTTCAATCATCCCTTGCAAGGACACAGAGCTCTTTATTCAACATCTGGATTTCATATAGATCCTCTCTATTCAGCACCTGACCTTTCTCATGCACATGTTTTAAAGTCGAGCAGCCCCTCTGATGCATTTGACCAGAACCCAGTGCTGAGAAACTGTCATCACGGCCCACCTTCCCATCAATCCCCAGTAATCTACAGAGAGCTGAGGATGGCAGCTTTTGTGCTGTAATGCTAGTGGGGGTGAAATCAAAAGCAAAGAGCCAAAGCAGGCAGGTTGCACGAACGAATGAGGGAATGAGGAAAACAGAGAAGTACACTTACGTGATCTGACATATCCGTTAAACTTATATTTGGCTGAGGGGAACGCAGAGACCGATGAGAGGATACAGAGAGGAAGAGAGAGAGAATGAGGGTGAGACAGACAGCAGAAAGACACTACATCACACTCGCACAAGGACGGAGAGGAAGGAAAGTCAAGTTAACAGCATTTAAAGCAAAGAGGTTGATGAAGATAATGATATAAGCAGGAGATGATTAAACAAAAGAGATGATTGGGACTGGATTTCAATGAAGCGATGAAAATCAAGCTGCCTGTTCAGTGTTTCCACAGCACGGATCCATTTTAAAAGTCAAATGTTGGATTCCCATCCAAAGACCTATGACGAATATACAGCCCAAATCCCACCAACCTCACAACGATCATTATGGTATTCGGAGTTCGCTTGGAGAAAAGAGAACGCTTTGATAAGTCATAATTTTATCCTTGACACTCGATTTGATGAAAACCAGTGAAACCGATCAAACAGATGTTAGCAATCTTGAGGCTTAAGCAAATAGTTAAACAACAAATTACAGATGTTTCCCATCACATAATTGCTTCTGTAAAAATTAAACGCTGCCGGGTGATCATTTTTGATCGGTAATTACTATCTTGTCAACTGCAGATGAACGTCAAACCGTAGGCACGGCATGCTGGGAGAATCAAGATTATTATATGCTACAAACTTGTGACAAAGCAAACAACATTAGTCACTAAAGTGAACATTGTTTCTCTAATGTGGTGTATTTCTGAGTGCAGCGATATTAGTGACATTAATATTAGCAAATCTGCCAAACATATTGCAATATTAAATGATATTTTAATATCGATATTTAACAAAAAGGAAAAAAATGTGATTTAGATGCCGGTTAGACCATCCAATAGCCTGTGCAGCCTAAAAGGCATAACCTGGAACATCTAAAACGTCATTTAAGAGGAAGGCAACACCATGAGGCCAAACTATTTGTGTCTTTGGAATAATGAGCACTGAATCATTTTAAGCAGGTAAACAGCGTCAATATTGATTTCATGTTGACTTTAAGTCAACGTATCCGGGTTGTTGCAGACAATCATAATGCAAGATGTGTTTGGATGCATGTAGGCTGCTCTGTGCTGCTGCCCCCATCGTTGCAAAGTCTCATCTTTCGTTCCGAGTACTGTATCTGATGCCATAAAGGTCACGTCGCAGGCCCAGGGCGGGGCGGTGACACAAGCGCTCAAGCAGGGGCCCTGCGCCGGTCCTGGCATATGTCGCTTGCGATCTGCGGGCGCAGGAAGAGTCGGCCGACTCTCTGGCTAGCATCTGTCCTACACGGCGGAGGGGATGACCGGCCCTGCTCCTGCCTGGTGGTAAGGAACTGTCAGGTTGAGTTTCATGACACACCAGCTGAGCTGGGGAAATGAAAATGCAAACATAATTTTCATGTCAGGCTGCATAAGAGCTGACGGTGCTGAGTTCCACCCTGCAAGGAGCGGACAAGATCCACTCTCTGGGCTGCGCCGCGCCGCCCCACCCTGCAACGCTCGTCACATCCTCGGCAAACTGCATAAACCAAGCGGAGCGGGCAAGAGGACAGAAAAAATGAGAAGAGAAAATATGCCCCGAAGACTGCAAAAAGCCGCAAACCCTTTCAGAGTGCCAGGCGATTGTTGTTTACAAAACAGGCATGCCTAGGATTGCCCTGCTGGAAACTTCCTAGCGAAAGCTCATAAGTTCAAAACAGGAATTAATACCCTTTGTGATGCTGAGCACCTTGAGAGTCTTTAAAGCTGGTGTAATGAGGGGATAAGTCTCGGCAGGTGGAGCGGAGGGACTGTTATTGTCATTGTAACTTAGAGCAGAGGCAGCTAACTCACTCGTTCAGGATATTTGCTCCCTAAAGCCTGCACTTGCAGAGATAACAAACTCTTCTTAATAGTGTGCAGTGCACAGAGCTATAATGAGTGCTCCATTGCTCCCTACTCCTCATCAACGACTCTCTGGGCTTTGATTGCAGCCAAAAGAGAGAAAGAAGGATAGTGTCGACTTCTCACGCATCTCATTTTCTTACTAATAATTCTTTGTCTGGCTTTGGCAGGAAGGAGCATTACCAGCCTGAGTGATGCATGCACAGAATCAGAGTAAAAAGTGCACCAGGGCCGTCTGAGAAAGCGCCCATCAGGGAACATTACTTCTTTAAGACAGAGTGCATTTACTGCCACGCGTTTCATGCATTCAGCAAAATTACTGCATCCAGGGGAGTAGTATTTATTTCAGCAATAACGTGGCTGCTATAATGTGCAGGTATAAGACCACCATATCATGCTTAGAGCAGAGATGTGGTGTTATGTTTTCTGGCCCATTTGGGGTGTGGGAACACATAATCGCCAGTTTAGTTGTGAAAGTTGCAAATTTAATTGATGGAAGAAATCAGAAAATAGAGCAAAAATAAGCCCCACGTGCTCAAAAGAACAAAATTATCATTTTTGGGAAAACTGCGGCAAAATAAAAAAAAAATGGAACTTGTAGCCACTGTGGCTTTTTTAAGAAAAGGTAATAAGATTAATTGGGTACACAAAACAAATATAAGATAAAAGATATTCTAAAAAATATATAATATATACATATCACAGTTATCACTGAGATACTATTAAATTTGTATGGGTATGTAGCATTTTTTAAATTTTGATTTAAATTCAATTGAATTCAATTGAATTTTTTAATGTTTTTGTGCTTTTGTCTTTGGTAGGTTTTTTTTTTTTTTTGGTATTTTCATTTTCATTTTTAGTTATTTTAGTACTTCCAGTTAATCTAAATTAAAATGAGAAATGTTGCTTTGCCAACAAGCTGAAATAGGTTTTGACATTTTCAGTTAATATTTTTATAGTATAGTTTTTATTATTCTACACATTTATTAACAAAACATACAATAAAGTGAATGTAGTCAATAAATTTGAATTTAAAATACATTGCAATTAAAATCATTTAAGTCACTTTCAAGTGATTGTGCATAGAAACTTAGCAACTGCTGTTTTAATTTAAACAGGAGCAGATGGTACTTAGTTTGGGCAGACTAGAGACCAACGCTGGTTAGCAAATATTCAGAACAGGGTCAATAATGTGATGACGTGCTCTGACAATTTAATAAGAAAATCATTACTGACTGAACAAAATCAAAATCAGATGGAGGAACTCTGAATTCCTCATCATAAAGATGTAACGTTAGATCTGAGAAGAAACCGATGAGAAGGAGTCAAAACAAAGCTTCAACTGGCATTAGCTGTCAGCCTTGGCAAAAAATGCACTCAATTCAGAAAAAAACAGCAGGAGCGAAAACCAACGGAGTATGATGCTACGTGAAGAGATCAGTAACTATGTAATGACCAGTAACTGGTATCTAGGGATATCAGCACAGACCAAAACACAAGACACAAAGTCAACCCCATCATAGGGCTTGATGCTAATCTAAGCTGAAGTGGTGAACAGTCGGAAGGCAGTTGTAGAGGAAATGCGATCGCCTGAACTGACCCCTGCTTTTATAGTAGGTCGCACCGCTGCCATTCCTAATTGACAGACGCTTTAGTATTTCACATCTGCTACGGCTTAATGAGAAGACCCCTGTTCGGTGCTGTCCTTTACACAACTAACCACTTCAGTCATCTGACCTCATCCAATAGCCTGAGTCACCGCCATCTCAATTGAGTTCCTGTCAGGAGATCTCTTTTTAACTTTCCCATTGAGCCTGACAGTCCCACTGTGGTATACAAGGCATTAAATAAAGCACATTGACTTTTTCTCCCCTGATTGCTGGCTAAGAGAAAATCATCGAGGAGGATCAGATCCTGTGGAAAGGGGGAGAGTTTGATGTGTTTTTTCAATTGCACCTAAATGTGGACTTCGCTGAAGGAAGAGGTTTTATTTCAGCCAGTGGAAATGGTGGAGGCATTAATGGCTTGCGGTTGTAAAACATGATTGTCCAAGGATAGCAGAAAAGACATTGCCAGTGTATACTTACACTCTAAGAACAGAAGAATCTCACTAAAGATCCCTTTCAATCACAATCTAGTGTTTGCCATGCAAATTAAACATGATTTTAGTCAATAATAGACATAGTTTGCCTGCTTTTTCATTTACTGATACGGTTCCAAATTTGAACAAATAAAGTCAAAAGGGATCTTGAGCAGTGAGCAGTGTTTTTAACATTTTAAACTGGGCGAGATGGTTTTGGAGCACATTCAAAATTCAAAGACCAAAGGATTGCTGGAATCCAGTGTTTGAACCTGGGGGAAAAGAAACAGTTAGCAATTTAAATGCATCTTCCTTAATCTGATGTAGAAGAACACAAACATGAAAACACTCAAAACATCATTTGTGTCAATTAGCCCATGGGTGTTTCGACTAAATTCACATCAAAGTTATTTAACAGATACATGTACACCTGCCATGTAAAAGTGTAAACACCAAAAACAGTGACTGCAAAAAGGTCACCAGCACCGCACAAGTGCTCCACTGACACAGCATGCGCCAACACAGGCCTACTGCACCTACTGCAGCACTAACACAGAGAAGCCACGTCACTTCAACTACCACCAATTCACCAAACGAAAAAGAATACCTACTAGTGTACCAACCAATAAGCCACATATACGGAAATAATGGAGGAACGACACAGACACGGCACATGAAACACGGCACAGACACGCACGCACTTACGCACACTCACACGCTCACAGGTCACGGACACCGAACGGCATGTGGTTTGGCGATCGAACTTACAGGCACGTAAACTGGTTGAGCAATCATGAACAGAGACAGAAGAAAGTGGGAAGGCCCTCTGAAGACTGTCCATGTTACTATGTACACTGCCTGACATGCACGAGCAGTCGCGCTCAGAGCGCCCTCAATCAAAACAACATGCCAGTTTCATTCGCTTGTAGACGGACATCTTGGCTACAGTCATGTGTTGGATGAGAGGAGAGGAAAGCAGCAGGTTAATGGCAAGGATCAAAAGAGCTTTTCAACCAGGGAAGTCTGAAGGTAACTTTTTCAAACAGGAACAAAAAGTGCAATGCCTTAGCAGCAAGCTCTGACAGACTTGACCCGCAGATGGACCGCTGCGTTCCCACTTTAAATGCGCTCCTGATTCGCTTTTGGTTCCGTTCACACTGCACAAGTCAAGCGCGATCCAAATTTGAAGAATCGTCCCAAATCGTTAGACTTTGAAAACATGTTTAGGCGGGAAGCAGCCATCTCATTGGGGTCAAGCCGTGCCCTAAGGCTGATCATGTCATAAAAGGTCAAAAGGTCAGATATGACAATATGATCAGGGGTTGGGGCAAGGAACATTCAGGCAAAGAGAGGAATGGGTGAGAGAAATGTGTTCAGCAGCAAAACCTCTTTGGATAACATCCTCTGTATGTAAAAGAGAGGATCACGTACCTGTATCCCATCATGCAGCATCAGGTTATCGGCATCACAACGTGCTACAGGCTCTAACGTAGGCGCTCTGTTCTATTTGTCAAACTCTGCTCAATCAGGGATTGGTTGGGAGATTTGTGTGGTAACATGCCAATAGGCTATTTCTTTGCTCCCTGATCAGAAGTTGCTTTCACATGCATTGCGCACTTGATTCAGACACACGGTACGTGGAGTGTTTTTTTTTTTTTTTTCTCTTTTTCCCGGTTCGCAAAGAAGCTGTGGTGAGAGACTATAGCAGCATTTGATTGCTGTGAATCGGACTAAAAACAGTCCTCGGTATGCATTCTCCCGGTGCCACCTCGCTAACGGACCATAATCAAGTCTGGCACCCTCAAAAGAGCAAACAATCCACAGGGAAAAGCCTGCTTTTGACTTCCATCTGAGGTTACGAGCCCGAATTAAGAGGCCAATTTCAGTTGTATGCTGGAAAGATAATACGGTAAATGACTTGGCCTTTAGAGCCATAACCTCAGGGACTGTTATTCGTATAGAACCATGCAGAACAGCTGAAATTAAGGAGAACAGGCATGCAGAGGGAGGCGACCGCGGTCGTATCTCTTGAAACGGCAGCCCGGTCGACCGTT
This sequence comes from Puntigrus tetrazona, assembly GCF_018831695.1. NCBI lineage: Eukaryota > Metazoa > Chordata > Actinopteri > Cypriniformes > Cyprinidae > Puntigrus > Puntigrus tetrazona. The sequence goes on along the minus strand of NC_056711.1, from coordinate 641,586 downwards.
TACGGGGCTGAAACAGATTAAGGCAATGCGAAAACATGCAGCAGCGGGGCTTCTACTTAATTTCATGCTGAAATCTGTCGCTTCAGAGTTTGAGGGTTGACATTCATTGGAGCACATAGTATGTGGTTATGTTAGTCAGTGAGACATGGAGGGCGGAAGAGACACAAGACAACATGATGATGCGAGTGACTGAACATGACTACACAGAGAGCCTAATTACTGAAGCCTCTTTAACAGGACAACCCGATTTAGCAAGAATGCTCTCAGCACCCCTAACATATGTCCTCAACCCAGCAGCTTCCCATAATTCAAAGCAGGCTGCGTCACATGTTAAAGTACTAATGGACACTAACTTATCTGCAAGCTTTACTTATTCACATTATAGCCTACTTTGAGCTTAGACGGTTACAATTACAGTTAAGCCTTGCATGCTTACAATACTAAAAACAAACACACCTCTCTAAAGCAATATAAAGCGAACGAGACCCTGGCTCCTTGGGGAGACCTACATAAAGAAACCTAGTTGGCAAGTGAGAAGACCCTGCATTGCACACTGGCTGATAGCAATCTTGCTAAATAGGTTTTACGAGGACCTCAGTGTTTCCATTCTGTCCCTATCTCATTTGTAGAACTACAGTGGCATCTAGTGTTCAACGTTGTGTACAGCAAAGGTCAACACCACCGTGAGCCTAACGTTGAGAGATGCACCTATCAGTGAGGGCAGTGAGTAAAAAAGGGCCTGAACTACTGAAAGGAATTGAAATGCAGAACATTTCAATTCTGCCGATGGTTGTTGTGTCGTGTAGAGAGGCTGGGCAGGGGCCGGGCGGTGGAGACAAAGGGGAGGCTGTAGGCAAGAGGGAGACCAGATTGTTTTGATTGTGTTTTGGAGACGATGCTCGTTAAGCCTAAGAATTTGAAGAACTTCCCACAGAACTCTTTCCGCTCTCTGAAAATACAGCAGCATGCGAAATTGCCTCTGACAGCGAGGGGACGGATTCGAGTGGACTTAACCTCCCCCCTTGGCACTCGTGAAGTCCATGACTAATAGTAGCAAAATCAATCGCCTTGTTTGACTTTTTAGATTGTCGTGACATTCATTATGGGTTTCATGAGTTTCGGGAGGGTCAAACAACCTTTGAAACGAATCCCTGATTTCAGAATTGTGCTGTTAGTAAATCTTTGGGTGGAATTGCAGTATTGGTCATGGCCTTACTGATCTCTCCTGTTAAAGACTGGTTTGTAGGGGGTCAGGGCTGGGACATTTTCAGGCCAGTTAATTCTGTTGTATTGTTTTGGGCTGAGGACAGTGGAGAGATGAGGCGTAGGAGGGATGCAGCAGCTAGACTGATACATGCAACATATATATAGATATATATATAGAACTATTATCAGAGTCAGACTGTACTCTGGCCACAGGAAACCCGTTTTTACTCACAATATGTCACTACCAGTGAGAGGTTTAAATAAAGAGGCGGTATTCCAAGGCAGCAAGGAAGGAAATACATCAAGAAGTATGTCAATGATCAAAAAGAGGGTGAAATAAAAGAACACAAACTGCCATTTAAGCAATGGAAACCTCATCTTCTTTACTGTAAGGCTACTGGCCTCTTCTCAGGTGATATTCGGTTTTGGGAGGGTGCATATAATCAAAAACATTTGACTGGGGTGAAAAAAATTTAAAATCATTTTATCCATTATTTATTTATTTACTTATTTTTTGGGATAAGAGAAATTCATTACTTTTATTCAGCAAGAAAAGCATTACATTTAAATAGATTGTTGTAAATTGTAAAATAAAATGAAAAAAAAAATAAATTAAGCAGCACAAATTTTTTGGTTTGTTTTTTTCATCAGCATATTAGAATGATTTCTGAAGGATCATGTGATACTTAAGACTCGAATAATGGTTCTGAAGTTTCAGCTGCACAATCAAAGAAATAAATACTGCTACAATACTGGCTATTTTAAATTGTAATATAAATTCACAATATTACATTTTTTCACATTCTATTTTTGATCAAACTAATGCAGCCATGGTGAGCAAAACTGAGTCTGTGTGATATCAAACAATTCATCATCTGAAACATCATATACAATTTTCACATAATTACATGAATGTAAACGAAAAAAAAATGAGAAAGGGTTTGCAGTTAAAGGCAAAAGTGTGCACAGTGAAAGGTCACTGGGAATGAAGCTGAATTATTCATCTTGTGGCTAACTGGTTTGGACAAATGCTTATATAGGTCATGTAACAACAATGCATCATTCCAACATTAATGTTAATGTAAGCTCTATTTAACATAAATATTGCTTCATTCCACTACACCAAGATTAGCAAATGAAAACAAACATTTAGGTTTTGCCGCATCTATATATAATTAAGAGGGTGCTAAAGGAAATACATTTCTATCAAATGATATAAATGTCTACAGGAGCTTCTCTGACAGTGGACTACACTCTGAGCTATTAATCTCTCTTCTACTTCAGTGACTTCCTGTCAGAAAGTGTTTGCACCGGGCTGAGGCAGTGGGACATGACAGTGGCGCGTCCGAATGGCACTTGCGCTGGGCGTTCTGGGTAAACAGGGTGGATATGATTGGTAAAATGATCCTGAGCCAGGAGTGTGTTTTCAAAAGGTCTGGCGAGGATGGGCCAAGCTGCTCTTGCCTTTTGTTTTTCCACCTGACTAGTGTCATTACCTCCGCCTCTCTCCTCCTGACACCACCATGAGCTGACAGCCTCTCTCTTCAGCCCTGCTAATCACGTCATTCCCTCTCTACATCTGTATCTCTCTTCTCCATTAGCATGCTGATGACTGGCTTTCCTCAAGAGTCTCACTCTTTTACAGTGTCATTTTTATCCCTCCTTTTCTAGGCCTCTGGTTTGAAGCTTGTTTTTTTTTTTTTTTTAGATGTAGTCGCTAGTTTCTACAGTTCATTGCTTTTTGCTTATGCTTTCAAATGGCTGTTCTCAAAGTGAAAAAGAACACCCTAGGGGCCCTACAATTGTTTTGTATGGTTGTCTTTTTATAATGATTGCAAGGCAGCAATCTTAATCACGACAGATTCTTTTCACACTTCAAGGGTTAGTTCACCCAAAAATGAAAGTTCTGTTATTAATTGCTCAAGTCCATTGTTCATCTTCAAAGCACAAATTAAGATATTTTTAATAAAACACGAGAGCTTTCTGATCCTGCTTAGAGAACAGGGTATCTTCCCAGACTCAGAAAGGTAGCAAGACATTGGTAAAATAGTAAATTCATGATATCATGCATCATTATACTCTCAATAATGGCGGAATACATGATTTGGAAGGGAGGAATTGTTCAATAAAGTCATTATTTTGTTTTCTTTGCACACAAAACTTTTTTCATAGTGTTGCAAATTTACAGTTGAACTTTATTGATGTCCTTACTACGTTTCTGGGGCTAAGAACATTTCAGTTGCATTGCTGCCTATGCAGGGTCAGAAAGCTCTCAGATTTCCAAAATATATTCATTTGTGTTCTGAAGATGACCAAAGGTCTTATGGGTTTGGAACGACTTGAGGGACAGTTATTAATAACAGTCTCTCATGGTCAATGAAGCTACATTTATTTTTTTATTTTATATTAAAAATAAAAGTTACAAAACTAACATTGTGAAATACAAGTACGAATGTAAACACCCATTTTAATATATTTCAATATATTTGTTGAATGTAATTTGTTACTGTGGTGGCAAAGCTGAATTTTTAGCAGCCATTACTCAAATCTAGTGTCACGTGATCCTTCATCCTTCTTCATTCTAATCTATATAATATGCTGATGCATTGAATAACAAACATTTCTTTGTATCATCGGTGTTGAAAATAATTTTGCTACTTCATATTTTATAATTATTAAATTAGTAAGTTTTTTTTCTATGTGCAAGTCACCTTTTTTCTGAATAAAAGCAATAATTTCTTTGATCTATTTGAATGGTAGTGTATCTAATCAGTTATAGCAGCACATGACTATCATCAAATGAGTAGTGCGTCACAGTGTTCATTTAAAAGAATGCGAAAAGACCTGCTGTTTCAAGTAGCTGAAAAAGAAAAAAGGGTGAAATAGTTTTTTTCATTGTTTAAATTGTCAGCACTACAGTTGTTTCTAATAAGTTCATTGTAATGTGACATGTGAACTGCTTTTGGCAAATAGCATGTGAATAGAAAAGCACAACTGTGAACTTGGAAAAAAATCTGAACTTTAAGCATTGCTTGTTTGCTGCCTTGCAAGTGTTTCTTTTTTAGCCTGACATGAGCCTATTATTTTATTTACAATGTGTAACTTAAAACAAAAAGAAAAGAAAAAAAGAGAGACCCAAGAGAAACAACAATATCTGACATGTTACACAACATAGCAGTGCCCTACAAAGTGAAAAAGAGTTGGCGGACACTTTCCGTTCAGACATGAGGCGAGGGATGGTCGGGTGTACTTACTTCTCTTGCAGCCACACTTTTTAATCCTTTTGGGATCTGTGATGTCATCATGACATGCTTTGCAGTAGAAAAATGCTCTGAAGAAAGACAGTAAAGAATTGAACATTCTGATTCAAATGTGCCATTCACATTTCAGAATGAAAAATGAAATACAAGAGCAAGTTATTTTGACAACTTTCGGAGATGATTACCTTTTGACCTCTTTGGCATCACTGGCGATAAAGAATCCCAGTGTCCCCTCCTGCATCTTAACGTGATTTCCCGGGTTGATCAGAATACTGTTCAGTCAGAAAAAGAGTCATTGTCATCAACATGAAAATCAATCTTGCACATTCAAACGCTCTAATCAAGAGGAATGGTACACGTGGTTTTGGACCTTGTTAAGAAGACTGATGAGAAAACATGCATATACTGCATCAAATTTTGATACTGAAATTGAACTTTAGTACTCATAAAATACTGCAGGGAAAGGGACGTGTTCAAAAATACTGCTTAGGCCACTTGGTTTCACACAAATACAGTACAGTACACAACAGAATGACTTGCCCATTTTAATTCTTTTTTTTTTTTATGATGGTCTTAGATTGAATCGTCTAGGTGATGAGATAAAAGAAAGAATTAAAATTGGGGCAGAAACAGTCTAGGCGTTCTGGTGGACAGGCCTTCAGAAACTCATGGTGTGAGGTCTATCACCACACAGAAGCGCAATTTAACTCCTTCTTTAGTGTGGAGGAAAGCAAGGGAATGACCAGCCCACCAAGAGTTCAGGGTGCATCCCGGGTCTCTGGATCTGCGGCAACAGCATAACTAAGCCAACACAAGCCATGCAGTTTTTCTTGAAGTTGCTACTGCGCAAACAAGAAAGCGGAATTCCAGAAATCATTTCATAAATATTGCTACCATTACATTTCAAGCATCAGCTAATAAGCCATGGTCATTAATTTTATTGTTGTTGTTAAACCAAAGTAAAAATAAGCACTGAGGCAGAGGTTGTGCCACCAATAATCAGCATATGGCACTCTGACAGACTGATATGTACATGTTATTTTATATTTTTATTGAGCAACTTTACTGACTTTTATATATAGGTATGACATACTGCATGCCATATAATCCTGCTATTTTTTCTTATTATTTAAATTATTAATTTTGCAAAATATTATTGTAAATGTTTATTTTTTTCTAAAAAAAATTGCAACAGTCTAAACATCTTTACTGTTTCTTTGTAATGTCGTCTTTTTACTGTCAAAATTACACAGCATTTTGCAAAGCTCAGTACAATTGTTCTGGTTAACGCAACCTTTGCTTTGAGTTTTGGCTCCTCGCGATCCCAAGCTACTGTATTGTGAACAAATACCAGTCGCTTTCAAAATTAAGCAAGCCCTGTCAGTGTCTTTTTAGGACTTCCCTTGGTGGGCAAGGAATTTTTGATGTTCACGAATCCAATGCCAGATATTTGGGAGAGTCTGGTTTGTAACTGTAGAGGTTCAGCAGTGTAGACAGAGCCACTACTGAACCACTGTATCATTCCCCATTAATTAGACAGAGACGACACAACACAGCCATCAATGGTTGCCGGTTGTTAGGAATCATCAATGAATTGAGTGGTTGCTGCAACACTTAACAAATGCCCAGCCTGACTAGAGCATCAAGGCCAGAGAGCCCAGAAGAAAGGGAAAGGTACATGAAAGACATCCTATTATTCCAAACTCGAAATTGTGGCCAGCATAACTGGCTCTAAAAAATCCATACAGTTTAATAACATTTGATACGTGCAGTCTATCAAAATCCTTTCCTCTGGGCTCGTCAAATAACCACTTAATCAAAAATGAAGGCCAAAAGAGGGGGATTTAATCCATCATAAAGCGGAAGTTGGCTGGTCAGTTAATGAAAACGTCAAAAGCGCTCTGTCTTGCTCGAAATCATTGTGCTGGATTATTTATCACTGAGCTTTACATCTGATTAAATAGCCCCCTTAGCGAGAAGCAGCACATTTGGCATGCCGTTCAGAAGATGAATACAAACAGACTCATTCACTGACATATTCACACACATTGCTCCCCAAATTTGAGATTTTCGCCCCGCTTGACACTAAATCGTACTGAAGCCTAATGCAATGGGCCGCTCTTCGACCGATTGCATGCAAAATGTAGGCTTCCATTCATACCAAACCTCATATTATGGGAAACAAAGCATCACACATCACATGACAGAGCATACGGGCATGCGGTTACTAAAAGCGTCACAATCAAGGGTACGTGAAAAGAGAGCAGGTGCAGCCACCGCACAGCGGCACGTAGATGCAAACTGTTGCAGTAACTTCTGTGCAGTTGGATTGTTGTATAGAACACCAAACTGACAGGAAGTGACCTCACTTCATAAACATCTACTCAGAGACGCACAGGCATTTGGGGACATGATGAACGTCTGTTCCAGACAAACACTGACAAACAGACTGACTGTTCAGTCACACACACACACTCACACTCAACAGAATCAACATCACACACACACATATATACACACACATATACACACACACACACACACACACACACACACACACACACACACACACACACACACACACACACACACACACACGCAAATACAGTGTTAAAGTTAAAGTGGTAATGACAGAAAAGGCAAAGATGGTCGCCATGAATAGTGTGGCCTTTACTAACCAATCTGTGTTAAGCGTTTAATACTGTGTGAAGTAAAACTTGCCATATTGGGACACATCAGTTCTTAATGGACATACACTAGTTTTTTTGATATATAATGCAGCTGTTTTCCTATTAGGTGCATTACGAAATAAGTGGAAAAAACAAAAAAAAACATGAAGTACTGTTCGCATGGAGAGCACAACGCTGAAAAAGACACGGGCAGAAATGATTTGCAGCTGATGAACACTGAAAAATAATCAAAGAGGGTAAAAAAAGAAAGGAGAAGAGAGGAAGTTGAGAACAAAACCAGAGATGAATGAACATGGAGTGGATTAACGCTGTTGATGTGTGAACAGCACATACGAAAGAAACGAGTGAATCGAACAATAGCAACTACTCTCTCTGCCTGCAAAGAAGTTAGTGCATTAAGCACAAAGAGAATCACAATAAGAGAGATAGCGAGAGATTTTGGCCATTTTTGAGAGGGAGGTGGTACAATATCCTTAAGCTTTTCTCCCACAGTTGATCTAAAGTGTAGAGGGGTGAGATAATGAAGAGGGCATACCGCTTTCTGCTTCTGCAAACAACAAGAAAACATTATAAATCAAACATAGACTTGGAAAAAAGGAGGCGAGGTGTCAGTCATCTGTATCTGCACAGTCAGGAAATGAAAAAAAGTAGAAAAAATAAAAAAGTAGAGGGCAAAACAGTCACTTTTACCATGACAAAACACACTTCAGATTGGTTAACTTGTCCGGCCTACAAAGGAAAAGTTATGGTCTAAATCCCAAAGTGTGCTTCCAAGTTTAGACCAGCCCAGGACACCAAATTGAGAGTTATGCTAAAAGATTATGTTGTGCCCTCTAAACGTTTTGCCATTGTGGGGTATGGCAAAGTTATTAACCAAAGTTTAACAGCCATCCATTACAAAGTAATCAAATTATATGAACTGTATCACACCGAGTGACAGTAAAAAATAACTTTTGTTTTACAGTCGCTATGCGTGTTGGCACCGAGAATACTGGACATGAGTGGCACTTTTATGTGATACTGGGGAAAACGAGGTTCTGTCTTACTTTTTAGCACGCGATTTAAAAAGAGTGAAAAAGAAGAAAGCTACTTCATAACTGTTCTAAAGACACAACTCTTTGAGAGACAATATGACAAAACCTGGTAGTGGTGGGCAATATGGGCAAAATCTTATATCGCAGCATGACTCGCTTTTAATATTGTATTGGTATATATTAACCATTAAATATTTTTATTTTACATAACCAGATGTTAAAAATAACCAGAGAACTAAATACTTCACAAGAGAAACAATTCATCTCATTTGATAATTTTAACCATAATTTACAGGAAAAAACCTAAACGATCAGATTATTCATATTTAACCATTGCTGTGAAAAAAAGATTCAAAACTATAAAACTAATATTATAAAATGCACAAGTAAGACTCAACTGACTGGAAAAGCCACATTGAAATACTAAAAACAATCATTGGGATTCTGCAGAAAATGCTACATCTGTAAAAAAACTAAAAACTACAACAACAACAAAAAAAAATACTAGCCAATATATTTATCTACTGTGAATTAAACAGTGAACACATTTCCAGTGGCCCATGATATATACTATCATACCGCCCATCCCTATTTAAAAAAAAAAAAAAAAAAAAAAGGAAAAAGGAAGAAACATAACCAGGTCTTCTGGCTGATATTTCTGTGCGCGTGTTTTCAGGCCAACTTGTGTCCTTAACTACACTCATTAGTACACACTGTGTACACAAAAATGTATTAGTAAGAGTTACAGTGTACAGAAACATTGGAACACAGGTTGTGGATGTGGGAAGGGGTGGTGGATTTGGCAAAGTCAAAGTTACTGAGACAGAGTACTTCATGTTATTAGTTCCAATGGGTCACTTAACAGAATGCCACAAAAGTGCTATTGATAGAAGGCTCTTTACTCGGAGAGTAAACCCTCATCAATACAGCACAGTGAGTCTGAGCAGATGTCGTGGCTCTTTGGCTTCACAGTGACTCTTACAAACAGTGATCGGCAACTGTGATGCTGTGAGAGTCGAGCTGATGCGAACTTCCTCCAAGAACGTAACATGCTGCTGCCTCAATGAGAGCGATTTCAATTTGAAACCAGATTAGATTACTTGCAGAGAGATTTAATGATGAAAACCTGTCAGCCTTTTCTTACAACATAATATCTAGCAAGTAAAGAAGGATAACTGTACTGTAGGGAGTCTGTAGGACCTAGGAGGGACACAACTGCTTTGTCCCTCTTCGGTCAGTGTATTGTGAATGGTGGAGTTGAAGAGAGAAGGGCAACAAACCTGCTTTCCCTCTGCTCGGACTTGTACTCGACAGCGATCAACAACAACTTGAGCTTCACATAGCACAACCTGAAACGTAAAACAGACATTTAATGTCTAGTAGTCATCAGTCAGCAATTTAAATTCATGAGAAACTGAATTGGCCTTTAAAAACGATTTAATGTTGATCTACTGCGATCAGAAGAGTCTGTTAGCGTGAAATGTCATTGGTTCAAAATCTTGCTTCACATTAAATATAAAATATGCGCCAACTTGCTGACTGCGCGCACGCAACAGTTTCACATTCAGTGTGAACAAACAAATTGCTTAACACCGAATTGTGTTATACCACATCTGAGCATGTGATAGTTCAGGTTTGCAGTAAATTCTGCAGTATATATAAAAAAAAGGCAAGAATTTATGAGAGCCTTTATGATACTTACAACAGTGTGTTTGTGCAGAGTAATGGCGTGGTGTAAAGCTCCTATGCTTTAGAGCAAAAGCATACTTACTCACAAACTGTAGGAAATGAAAGCCCGACAAAGGCACTGGACAGGTACTCTGTGTACATTTCATTGGCCACTCCTTCCAGATAATACTTCTGCCACGTGTCCTCTTCGATCTGCACAGCGAAAACGGTTGGATTCAGATACACACAGTGAGGAAGCACACCATTTAATTTGATGGAAACTGATAGATAGCAATCAGAACATCTAAACATTACAAAAACGCCTCAAGACAATTATATAGAACCCATAAAACCTTTGTTCATATCAATGGAGATATTTTAATGACATTTTTAGTGATGTTATGTATGTATTAAAAATCTATTTACATACCATAAATATTCACAAACAATAAATATATCATAAGAGAACTTTTTTAATCCAATCTTTCAAAGGAGGCACAATTGTTTTATATTATATAAAAAATTTCGTCTTTTCATAAAATTGTTTGCTTGAACTGATCATTCACATGAATCTCTGGTCAAAGCTCATCAATTATAGTAAGTGAAAAGCCAAATAAGCTTGTTTGATGCACAAAAATCTATGAGGCTTGTTTACCATATCTGATGTAGCCCATGTATGTGTGTTGATGTGAATAAAAGCCTAAATTAATCAGCATTTCATAAAAAGTCATTAGGTCTGCTCAGACAATTTGGATTAAATTGCTTGATGAATATGGATTGATTTTACAATCCCATTATCAACTTTTTCAAGTTTTGGTGTAATGGTTTTCCAGCGGAGTTACTGAAATCTTTGGGTTTCATAAAAAAAAAAAAAGAACCTTATGGGTTTGGAATGACATGAGGTGAAATAAATGACAACTGTTTTTGGGTAAACTATCCATTAACGAACATGTTTTTCCAAAACTATTCAAGTGGAAAAACAGCTCGTTTTCCTGTGCATCAAATTAAATATAACATCTAGCCTGACTAAGGTGGAAAACTACAAAGATGCATTGTGCATCTCGTATCATAAGCCCCATTCGTTCAAAACACAGTTTAAACATGCCAGCTTAACAGCATACTCGTTTGAAGCTGCTCTATCATTTTTTCACACCCGTAACATTTCAACCTTTGTGAGATTTGGAGAATAAAGGCCAGGCATATTCCCGTGTCTGAGCTCACAGCTGGTCTCTTCATCATCCTCTCATTACATGCGTCTCAGGATGTGGAGAGGGTGGGGCTGTGATAAGCAGCGGGGCTATTAGGCAAACACTCTGCCATTAGTCAGCCATCTCGCCCAGCCAACGTCTGTCTGACAGACAGTCAAGAGAGACGCTTTCAAAGCCAGGCCCGACTCCCTTTCCCACTGCCAGTCTAAGAGCACTTGCATTCTGGGCAGGCATCTTTTAGGGCGGCACTAATGGGTAGAGTTTTGTCATTTAGTCCTAAAGAGATGGCAGCCATTTACCGTTGGCTCCTTAAATTACCCTGCACGTTTGCGCCCTGCCTGTCAGAGCTGATGTAAGTGTTACGGGCGTGTTCCTTCGCACCCACTGAACAATTATTTTCTCCAGTCTCTCTAGAGAGCCCGATTCAAAAGCCTTCTGCTTACTGCTTTTTTGTTAAACCTGAAGAGACCAGATAAAAGATTCAGGCTGAACGCTCTTGCGGTTTTATTTGTAGCGAACGGCACAGCACATCTGAGAATTAAAGTTAGAACAACAGGCATAATGCAAATGGGTTTGTGGCTGCGTGAATGTGTCTGTCCTTGGGTTGTGGGTCTCATTAACACCTCTCGGTAACACCCTTCCTGAATGCCCACTGAAATCAGTCAAATCGGCCCTCTCGAACCCCGCTCCTCTAGCAGACAGAACGCCCTTACAATCTCACACATTGTCTGTGTTGTCTTATTTGGGGTATCACTGGGCCTAATGTGAAATTCTTGATGGAAACTGACTGAAGATATTTCAGAAGAAAGCCTGTACAAAAACACCTGTGCTGTTTGAGTCTATACACACAAACACAAGAAATGTTAGACTGAGATTTGGTTTTGTTATGGTTTACAATTGAAGTTAAAAGGATTATACGTCATTAATTGCTCAACCTAATATTGTGTTCAAGTTCTGAATACACATTAAGATCTTAAAGATGAATTTTGAGAGCTTTTTGATCCTGCACACACAGTAACACAACTATCACATTCAAGGCCCAAAAAAATGACTAAGGACATCATTTAAATAGTCCATGAAATCAGTGGTTCAACCTGGTTCATCGGTCCATACCTTAATTTGTTTTCTGAAGATAAACAAAGGTCTCACAGGTTTGGAACAATGTGAGGGGAGAGTAATTAATGACAGAATTGTAATATTTGGATGAACGATACCTTTAACTTTTTTTTCAGTATTGTTCTGTTTTTTTGTCTCTGTTCATCACATTCATTAAGAGACGACTGACATTTTAAACAAAACTCATACGCTTTCCTCTTCACCCTAACAGATGCCCTGTTTGAGTCATAGAAAGTGTTTTTAGCGTTACCATGGTATTTTCTGTAAGCATGGACATTGGCCTGAGAGGTTAGATGTGTGTTGTGTTATGTTGTGTTGTATGCTGTACTCTGGCATGGGTGGTCTAGGCTGTCTCTCCTCTGCATTTTTATGAGAAGAGTGATGTGCCCTGCAGATGTTTCCGCACATGCCACATTTAAACAGTCATTATAAAGTCATTCCTCATCTCTTTATGACAAGAGAATGCTGCTCTCCATGTCGAAAGCCTACGCAGCCTTGAAAAAAATCAAAGAGAGAAAATATATAGCCCCTTGCGGATTTTAGAATAAGTTTTACAATCTCTGCGAAATTCTTCAGTCTGATCGCACACTCACGCTCTCTCTTGATCTCATCGTTTTTCCAAAGGGCTCCGTCCAAATCTCAACCACCTGATAATAACCCACCACCTCACTGCAAGCCATTCAGGCCTCAGACCGTTTTATTTAGTGTTTTCTTAAAAGAGCGATCCGTACGGCTCTGAGCAGTCTGGTTCAGCTGGACGATAAATAAAGATGGCTTTGGGGTGCTGTTCATTGACTATGAAACAGGCACATGGTTCGCATTTCCCTGCTCTATCGGCACGCAGGAGGACAGTAAATTCAGCGAGAGGAAAAACCACTAATTTACATCCTCACTTCCACCATGCCATTGACTCATATAAATTACCTCATAATGGCAGCGGCAATGCTGTGTTGCCGTCCCGAGTAGGTCCCAAATGAGACCGGCAGGCTCAGAAGATGATTTACTCCATACCATAATGGCTCTGGTGATTGAGCTGAAGTGGGGATGGAGGCTGATTCTACTCTATGGGTTTTAGCAAAGCCCAAGACGGGCTGACAGTACCTTGATATATGACCTCATGGAGAAGAGGTTGGCGAGCATGGTGGACAGGCCCTGTGCCAGGCAGCTCTGGGCTATGAAGCCTGCCTTCAGCTCGGCAAGGCAGATCGCATCATCACCCTCCTTCCAGTTCCAGCTGGGAATGTTTAGCAGATGGGCCTGAGGACACACGGGACGAGACAGGGGGAAGTTAACAATGTCCCCTGCTGAGAAGTCTAACAAGTGCAGTAATGAAAAACACTAGCAAAAAAAAAAAAGAAAAAGTGAAAATCAATGCAGTTTTTACAGATTAAGGAGAAGTGGGAGATCAAAACTAATTTGTAGCAGGTAAACATGAACTTATTCTATATTATTTTAAGGTTTGAAACGTACATTGGAAAACACTGTCAAAACAAAAGCATGTTACAACAGTCCACGGTCTCTCCTACCTAGTTAGATTACATAAATCTGTCAAACTGATAACGCAAATCTCATAACAGTAGCACGTCACTATTTCATATCTCATTGCTAGCACAGCGGGTTTGCTGACAGTCCTCTAAAACAGTTGTCTACAGCTGACATTCAATTGCTCTCGAGTGAACTGTCCCATGAACAAAAAACATCCATCAAGTCATTAACATCCATCTCCTGTTCCTGCGCTCCTGGTGAATACAAAGCTGCGTTCATCTAGCTGTAATAGGGGATAAAAATTGAAGGGGGAAAATATGCACTGTATTTGATTCCTGTGAATTTATCAAATTCTTGTTTGTCGTGGACAGCTGAGGGGTCTGTTCTCATATTTTACATGTTTATCTGTCAAATGTCAGTTTTTTTTTTATTACTTTTATAGCCTCTTTATACATTATTTGTATTCCTTCTTTTAGGTCTTGATCATTTTATTGTTGACAACAACAGAAGAGATCACATCCTACCTTGTTGTGGTACTGCAACATTTGTGTGATTATTCTAATCTTTGGATGGTAGTTCTTGATAGATATTACTCTGCAAAAAGAAAAAGCAGTAATTTACATTTAAAGCCAATATAAAACAGCATTTGCAGGGGAAAAAAAAGGTATATATACATCTTCAACTTGGTTTGTTTTCTTTAGAAGCATGACATTTGTCTTAAAGGTGCATTCAGTAATTAATTAAAAGTAAAATTCTTCAAAGTGTCTTATGTTCACATTTATAAAATTAAAAACAATAGTCAAAACCAATAGTGCTGTAAAATATTACAACTGTAAAATATTAAAAGCGACTGCGTTCTGTTGTAAGATACACAAAATAATTTTTTTGTGGAAACTAAATACATTTATTTTTTAAACATTTAATTTCTTTTTGGCAGTTTAATGCATCCTGGCTAAATCAAACGATTACTTCTTTCGTACTGACCTAAAACATTTGAACGGTAGTATATAAACAACACTTTTGAGAAACATCATTAAAATGATGTACACCCACATGAGATGAAGACATACTCTAGACATATTAATCTTAAGAAAAATCTGTTTTATTCTATCATGGAGCAAGTCTCTCCCTCATGTAAACAAAAACCTACTAAATGCACCTTTAACCTCCAGGAGGACCGTCCCAGAATTCACCATCGTAAGTCACTTTGTATTAAATCAAGCATCTGCTGAATGAATAAAAAGTAAATGAATCTTTCATTTCCATAGAGGAGCCTGTGATATGTAAGCGGAACAGTGCGATTTCCTATGAAATCCAGCCTGGATTTCTCTCCAGTCTCGTAAGAGAGGTGCAGAATTTATTTCCATATTAAGCTGTTCTATAACACATTAGTTCAAGAGAGCACTCCGAGACCTGCCTAAATTAATATTTCATTTTCCAAACAGTCCGGCCTGGGTGCAATTCTGTGCGTTACTCATGGCTAAAGAACATCTCCAGCATGAAAGGAGGAAGGGAAATATGTTTGCCCTCACTTCACACACTTTTTCAGAGCAGTATTACTTGACTCTGTCCCAAAGGAAATTCCTCCTGGCTGCTTTCATCTGTGTCCAGGTATAACATGTGTGAATCTGACCGAGATGCCGAGTATCCCATTCACACCTTCCTTTAACAGCACGGGAGGGTGAAAGACATCGGCTTTCAATACATCTTTTTCACAGTAGGATGTCCCTAGTGAATGCATGATGCTGCCCGCTAACATTAAAATAAGATGTGTTCAAATGTGTTGATGGCAAACGCCACCCTTCACCGAACTGACCTCATGATATTAGAAGCATCTTCGGCATCGGGGTCTGCACAGTATTTGTTCGCAAGAATCAAGCAGGCGTCCGCTGACTCGATCTGTACAAGATGAAAAAGAAGAGGTGATGCCTCCGTGTTCAGAACAGCATCAAAACATCTACCAACATCATTATCTACAACCTCTCTACAACTGTGTATCTGTATGCCGATTATTAAATTGTCAGATCAAAGGTTACCTTTACTCTTGCTAGATCATGTGGGTTGAGGACCGATCCTTGATAAAATTCCACCTGAGTGAAGTGACGTTTGAACAAGGCTTCCAGCTCAAGATTAGGGGAAATACTAGAGTTTGGGAAAAAAATAAATAAATAAATAAAAAGTCAGCATGTTACTAATAAAGAATTTTCATGATGCTTTAAAGGAATAGTTCACCCAAAAAATGAAAATTACCCCGTATTTTACCAACCCTGACGTCATCCTAGGTGTACATGACTTTCTTCTTTCGGACGAGCACAGCCTGAGATTTAAAAAAAATGTATTCTGGCTTCTTGGCTCGACGTATGACGTTTGATCCATCGTCAGTAGTCAGCCAAGAATCATTTTAAAACTAGAAATATTTTTGTTACAAAAACCCATCGATCTGCTTCAGAGGACGTGGGATAACCCCCCAAAGGCGTACAGCTTAGTTTTACACTGCATGTATTACTGGTCGGATATAGCCGATTTACGGAGCTTCAAAACAATGGCTGGCATCCACGAGCATCACCAAGCTTCTAAGAGCCTGGATACATTTTCTTAAGAATGTGTGTTCGTCTGAAAGAAGAAAGTCATATACACCTAGGATGGCTTCTGGATGAGAAAAATATGCTGTAATTTCCATTTTTTGGGTTATTACTTTAAGTTTACAGAAACTGGCGGCTAACAAAAGAATGCCAAAACAACTTACTGGCTGATCTCTTTGTTATATAAAAACAGGCAACTCTATTTGATTTATGTGTTTTTCTTAGTAACATGCAGTCATTATATTCTTTACGGTGCGGAAAGGCTCCGTCAAGATTATAAAAAGTATTCCAAAGGGAATTGTACTTACTTATGAAGAAAAACAATTTCTACATTGACATCATCCCTGTCCTTGTGTAGGAAGTCTTTAAGGAAGTTGGAAACACTTTCGAGAGTGATATGACCACAGACCACAATGTGCCTGTAAGGGGGAAAATTCAGCTGAAGAGTGCAACATAAAATAAAACTAAACTCTGGCATATCCTAAAAAGGAGCATAAAGTCATAATAACCAAAAATGTCTTGAAAACATTAAATGTTGTGGCTTTCGAATATTTACTGTCTGTTACAGTCATAACAGCACATGTTGCTTTACCTCATATTTATAAACATGGTTTAAAACATTAAACGAAGCGCTTTGAACTTTTCAGGACAAACAAAATCGAATCTTACGTTTTAATGTTGGATTGTCAAATGTTCTTAATAAGCCGTGTCTCTGTAGCCAAACCACCCCTGTGCTAGGACGCATGTTGACATGTACGTCAATGCTAACTGACAAGTATCGGAACCCCTGTCAAAAGCGCTTAAATTGTTTTTGGATCTGTGGCTGCCGTGAACTCTAACCGTGACTTCTCCGGACAGGCACCGAATGAAAAACTTGCAATATATCAGATGGAACAAACAAACAGACTCAACTGGATTGTTCCAGAGGTCACGGTCTTCTGGGGCTCATTTATTCTGCCTCCATAGTAAGATCTAGTTTCATACTCTAGAGCTGTTCCAAAACCTAGTAGTGAGCCGCCTTGACATCTTTCGGCTTTATCAGCAGCACTCGAACAGCGCTCCTGTGATGTATTAGATAAAGCTAAAGGATACAAAAATTCGACTAAATGTTGCCGTTGTTTTTACAACAGTACAACAAATAAATTACTTCACATTGAGCAACATACATTTCATATTCAACAGAGTCAGTTGTATATGTTTGCATAGCCAATAAAAATAAACGCTGAACAAGCGATGTACAACAATTATGTTAATAATTAAGTTGGTTGAGTCATTGATTAAATCATTTCATCATTTCTGAATGAATCAATGTTTTTGAACAAATCCATTTTACAGTTATTCTGTGACTTGCACTGTATTTTTAAACAAAACTGTACTTTAAGTAATGGATTCGTGAAAACTCTCATTCTGTTAAATTTCCTCAGAAATCATTTTTTTCTTAAATCAGTAGTGTGTAGTCTTTGAACATCAACACTTTAAAATAAGGTTCATAAGTTAACACTGGGTAACAACATTAGTAAACAAACTAAGAATTAACAATACTTCTATACCATTTAATAGTCTTAGTTAAATGGTAAATGTAGCACTACTTAATGCATTATTAAAATCACGTGTTGTGTTTGTTAACATTAGGTAACGCACTGAACTAATGAGCAACAAATAATGAATAGTGTAATGTTTGTTTATGTTAGTTAATACAGTAACAAATGTTAACAAATGACACCTTATTGTAAAGTGTTACTGTTTGAACGAATCTATCGAGTAAAGGATTCAATGACTAAAAAAAGTGTCTCCACCTACTGGCGCAGGAATGTAACCTGCAGAAAGAATCACTGAAAAACCCCCTCAACTGAAGGCTGCGTTTTTAAGCCTTTAAACTATATACCAAGCTACACACTAATGTATTTTAAATTACACACCAAAGTTGTTCTCAAGAGTTTTATCATGTCTGCAATGATCTGAATCGTATAAAAGATTACAGCCCATCATTACTATCTTAACAACTTAATGGCCACTTCTATTACTGTTGCAGAACAATAACAATGCTTTATTTGTCAAGCAGGGCTTCTATGCAACAGGATGTTAAAGAGTTGAGCTTTAGCCATGGGGTTTTGCGGATCACTTCACTTCCCATGCTGGATTACTCCAATACTGCTGTGGTCAAAGTCTCAAGAGCTTTAACCACGCACGGTCATCAATCTAAATCTGTCCAAACTAACTCTCTCTTCCCTCAGCAGACATGATGTGCTCATGAGTTTACAGAGAACAGGGGTTGCTGACCTTAATTGTAACTGGGTGTATGTGCCTGTACACTCTCATCTGTAGGAAAGGTGCTTATTTGTGCTCAGATCGAGGGCAAACATTAAGCGGATCTGTTTGCCGGAGGGACGCAAAGGGAGGCTTTATGGGTACAGTGTCTGGATGCTATCACACATAATGATCTTCACAGATCTGGCCTCTTGTATTTAATGAGTGGTAGTAATTGCACGCATGACTGTCCTGGGATGAGAAGACTCTGTTGAGTTGATGGCTTGGTGTAAAGCCAACGGTGTCTGGCAAAGGGGTGGCTTGATGAGAGACACATTATTCATGTTTTCCAATTTCAAAAAATACCCGTTTGAGAGCTTTAGTTAAAGAAGAGTTTTGGATGACAATGCTCTCACTTTCTCGCTTTCTCTGGCATAGATACAAATACACTCTGTCTCTCGGCTTATGTCAGACATCTTGTCTCCATGTTTGGATGAGCTATCAGTGGTGCGTGACTGAGCTACTGATTGTGTTTCACCACTGCGGGGGTGTTTAGCTTTTTTTTTTCTCCCCACTTCAAGTTTATGGTACCGGCAATGAAAGCAATACAAGATGTATAGCCACACAAAAGAGTATCAGAAAAGACTAAGGTCATTACGGGATGCTTAAACGTTGATAACTATTTCTGTGCTTGCATTAAAGTGCACTCAGTAATACATAAGGTCAGTAAAACCCCAAATGAACTTTTGTGAACTTTTTATTCACTAATGAAATCTAAAAATTAAATAAAATTATAATAATAATAATAATAATAATAATAGCAATATTAACATATTCAACAAAAATATTAATATTGAACAGAACAACTGATACATGGCAGCAGTTGTTTTTTGTTTTTTTAAGTGCCTTATAACAAGAAAGTGATAAAGTTAGCATTTAGCTGGTCATGTGATGTTAATATGAGCCTTCATGAGGCCTACTGATAAGAGTCTTTAACCTGAACGTGACATCAAACATTTTACTCTAATTACTGAGTGCGCCTTTAAAGAAGACCTTGAAAATGGAAAACATGAATGCTTTTCATTTATTTGTCTGTTGACATTTCTGGCACTCTATTTAAAACTTCTTTATGACTGTATAATCACACTAATGCTCAAAAACTGAAAAATTATATATATATAAAAACTGATTAAAAATAGTATAAATAATTTGTATGAAAACCTCCCGCAGCATTTTATAAAGAACAAAAACTATTGCTTAAATATCGGTGGAAAACACAACTTAAAATCTATACACTTAAGATGTCTTCAACTTAAAGTACACACACTAACAACACTATACTGTAAACAACACACAGTGAAGAGAACACTTGGGCTACAACACAATGTTACGTACTATAAGGTGAAATCAAACAAAACATGTGCACAAACTGAGCAAGCAAATGCAGAAGGGCAGTTACCCAGCATGCACTGTGAATCATGCCAAATAAAAGCACCAAAAATATGGAAATCATAACCAAGATTTAAAAGAAATTAAAAACATCAAGCTCGAACATCAGCCTCAGCAGCGAAACCATTGATACTGCTCTAATCCTTAAACCGAGTCGAACGAAAAGTGTCCGGTCTGTTTCTGTGCTCGTCACAGACTTTTATAATCAACAATGTTTTAGAGAAAGCTGTGTCCAAATGATAGCTGTGAGGAGAACGTCGTGTGATGAAAGAGGTGTATGCCCGCTCTTGACTTCAAACTAAGAGAGAACAGAGCTCGAGATGGACCACATGTGTAATCCACATGGGCTAGGGCTCCATCATCATTACAATAAACAACTTGATGCAGGGGGACAATAATGAATTTAATTTGGCAACTCTTTAGCCAATAACACCTCCTTAGACTACAGTAATTATTCAAAAACACTCCATTATGTCATATCTGACTGCAATTTCCCTACATATGCTTTAAAGCTGAGTCTTGCTCAGAAATAGCCAGATATTCAAAGCGTCTAGGTATCAAATGTAAAAAGTTAGTTATTGGTTACTGTGGTGGCTAACTGCTGCACATCTGAAGAATGGGTCTGTTTTAATCGCTCTCGTGTGGTTTGTTTTATATTGTCTACTTATTTAGACTACCTGCATTTTCACAAATTAAACTGTAGGAAGTATGAACACACAAATAAATGATTGACACTAAAGAGGTTAAAGCAGCGCTTATGGCTAGTCAGTGTGGTTTGTGATGGGCACAAATGTTTGGATAACCAAAAATATAGTTTTTCTAGGACCCAGTTCTGTGAAGGGAAATAGCATACCCAATTTCTATCAAAGCTTTGTATAAAGATACATTCTAGGCTTTACAGAGACATCGCATATTTAGGCGTTATGAACTGTTATATGATCAATACTTTTGATAATATTCAAACAATTTTGTTGCAATTAAGCATGATTTCTATGAAACGTGCAGTTTCACAAAATTACAATTACAAGGTCAGGAACATCCATTTTTGTACATATTTATAATTATTTCTGGTATTATAAAACCAAAAAGTAAACATTACATGAACAAAGAAATATTTGAGAACTAGATATGTTAACTGTTATGTTAATAGTATTTGTATTGCATTAATACTTTAATTAATTTTATATATTTTTTTATTTGTTTGAAATATAATTTTATGTGCCTGTCATTTTATTTATTTATTTTTTTATCTACCTACTTATTTTACATTTAAAACATTTGTTCTTCAATGCCTATTCTGGTAAAAAAAAAAAAAAAACACAAACTTTATATTTTCATTTATTTGTGATTTGATGTATTTTCCTTAATTTACACTAAAACATTCTTTTGATCTGTTTTTTTAATATATAAACCTGTATTGGGTTATACATGCAAGATCCTGTTATATTTCATCACTCTATCTAGCAGGACAATGCGGTAAGCTGTCCAACCTCACAGACTATACATCAGACTGTCAGCTATGCATGAATAGTTCTCAACGCACACCTAAGCTAAAGTCAGAGATCCAGATGACTGAACTCCTATTGATCTCTCTCATTTTAATGAGTTGCGAGAGGCATATCAGTAATGGCATTTCTATATGCCATTCCGTCCTCTTTTCAACTCTTATTCCATGCGTGCGGATGCCAACACAGGCCTGGTCTGTGGGGGCAAGCGGTGCCGGCTCCACGTTCTTGGTGTGGCTTCGATTCTGGAGAGAAGCTCAGAGGCGGCGCGATGAGCTCAGAGTTCACTCAGGGTTTATGTCAGTTTCGGCAGCTCTCTAATGGAAACCACAGAGACCCCGACCTGATCCAACAGAACGCTGCTCTATATTACAGTCATAGATCCAGATCTGCGTTCCTGTTCTGATGGTTAAACGCTACGCTGAACACATGCTGACATCAACGGCCATCACAGACCTGTCTGTTGCACGGTTTCAATAGCAGAGGTTACACTTTAAACTGCTGCTAGCCTCGGTACAGCTCAAATAATTAAATAAATACATAAATAAATATTACCAAAAAGCTTATGGCCTCTAAAAAAACATTTCAAGCTGTTGAGAAATTGCAGAATTACTTGATAAAGATTTAAGAAGGTTGTTAAAAACAGTTCAGTATACCAAAAGCACACTTTTAACAAAGATACGGGCTTAAAGAGACTGTTTAGTATGATACGATTAAAGTTACACACTACTAGTTAAGGGTTTGTGGTCAGTAACATGTAAAAAAAAAAAAAAATGCTTAAGGCTGTATATATGTTAAAAAATACTGTACAAAATTATATTATAATATTATAATTTCAAATGACCGTTTTCTATTTTAATACATTGTTTCATGTACTTTATTTCTGGGATATTGCTCCTGACTTCAGAGTCATATGATTCTTCAGAAATCATTATGCTGAGTTGCTGCTCAAGAAACATTTCTTATGCTGAATACTGAAAACCGTTACATTGCTTAACTATAACTTTTTCTTTTTTTTCAAGATCAAGATAAATTAGAATTTATTGTTGAATGAACTGTTTTGCAACAATACATATTAAATTGTCACTTACAGGTATTAATTTAATGCATCCTTTCTGAAGAAAAATTTATTTCTTTAAAAAAATCTTATCGCCTCAAAACTTTTGTCTTTTATAGTATACATTGTCCGTCACAAACCACACTGATCATAAACATAAAAGTTTCATTAATAATAAATTCTGTAATTGTTTGAAAAATGTTATGTCATCTAGTCTTTACACACTTGGTTCAATCAAACAATTAAACCTTTTTGCACATTAGACTTATAAATATAATTTTACTGTCATATTTACTGTCAAAGCCACAATCTGGAACCCTTTAGCAATGTAGCAAAGGGATGAAAGTGACTGCATATTCAATATCCTTACTAAAAAAAATTAAATAAAACGAGGAATAGGAAGAAAAAAAAGATTCTGGTTTTAGTGCCGCACTGTTGTTCCGACAAATGTGATGAGAATAGAGTTAGACTACATTTAAAATTGTCCATACTTCTTTGTTTTAAAGTCAAGCTAAACTCTACGCAGAAAATTATTACAATCAGCGTTTATGCATCATTTATGCAGCCTCCGGCGTTTATTCATATACACCTACTCATGAACTTGAAAAATTTGCTCTTGGACATTTGTGAGTTTATGCAGAATTACACTCTAAATGTATGCATTTTGCACCAGCCTGAGCTTGTCGGAAATGTGCTGACAGTGGAAATAAATACCCCGACACATTTATTTCGAGGTGTCGTGATGTGTCCGTTCATGAGCACACAGTCCCATGCATATTTAAACAATAAGGCGAAGCCTGGTGCCTGTCTTTCTGCTCGGCCAGAGAGCTGGAGCCTACTGTAATTGCAACCAGATGCATGCATAGCCAGAGAGAAAGAAAGTGAGAGAAGGAGAGAGGCTCAGCTCTTTTGACAAGGCCTTCTCTCAACACCAGACTGCGAATCCAAACGTGGGGCTGAGGCCAAACATAACATTTCATCAATCTTGTTTCACTGACAGCGAAACGGCATCAAACAAAGGGGCTCTTAATGGCTTTCTCCGGCTTAGTATTTGCCCTCAAATTCAGATGATGAAAGCCGGACGTGACCGTGGGCCTGTTTCACGCTGCGAAATGGGTTGGGAAAGAGCGCACTCGAGAGAGAGAGAGAGATAGAGGGGGCTCTGGAACGTAAACGCGAGTGTTCGGGAGAATCGCTGTGCTGATGACAGGGCCGTGTTTGAGCCAGAAACGAGTGAGTAAGGGGGATTCAAAATATCCACATTCACATTCAGGGTCATCTTTGAAAAGGAAAAGAAAAACGGGACATGGTAAAAGTACCAAAGGGGGCAAAAAGCAAGCCAATTGCAATGGAGCAGCTCCAGTGCGAGAGCTGAGGCATCCAGGCATTCAGGGTGTGCGCTGACTGAAGATCAGGGCCAGAGTCATGTCACACAGAGATGAGGTGAAGGGCCAGCAGTGACGCACAGCCAGAGAGGCTTTTCTCACTGCAGCATGCAAACTAAAAAGCCAACAGACGTCCATTCTCAGAGAGCATGCGAGAGATGGGTCAAGCGTGATGAGCAGAACTCAGATGAACAGAAAACTGAAACAAACACAAGACAATGATGACACTAAGTGAACAGCGTTTTTTTTTTTTTTTTTTTTAAACTAGTGATCTTCTATCATTCACTGTGCTCTTCAAAAGCAAAACAAACACTGATTCTACGGCAGCACATAACGGATGGAAAAGCAACAATAGTCAGTGTAATGAAATTAAAATGCAGCAGATGCATTACAGAAAAGAAGCCACGGACACAGAGCAAAGGGCATGGACATGTGGCTTCGATGGCCAAGGTCTCCAGTCACAGTGTGACATTCATTCGTCCTATCATTTTTTTGTCTGCGCTAACCCCCTCTCTATCTGAGATGGGGGCGTGTGAGTCACACAACCACACCTGGTTCTGGATTTTGACTTACTTTCTGCCTCGTGTCGAGTTATAACTCCCTCCGTATTTCTTCCGATTAAGGATGAGAGCAGCAATTTCTGGCACGTAGCGAGCAAACATGGCCTACATGCATGGAACAGAAAAAGAAAAGTGCATGCAAAGAGGGGTTCTGCTGTGACCAAAGCCACAGAGGCACCTGGAATACTTACTTTCTGCCATTTACCGCACTATAGGAACCACCATATTTCTTGCGGTTTCCTATTAACTCTATGATTTCAGGGACGTAGCTGGCAAACATGGCCTAAGGAGAAGATAGGAGACAGAAGCAGAGGCTAAAAAAGAGTGCGGAGAGACTCGTCCGACTCTGGACTTTTTTTTTTTTTTGTTTGTTTGTTTTTCCCCAACCAGAAATTGACATGTGTTTGCTCCAAAAACAAAACGACGTATCTTGGTAATGTCTTTATGTTTTTAATTCAAATAATATAAATAAATATACAATTATTCATATCATGTAGTATTATTACATAATATAAATATGTATATTTTATTTTTTATATATATAAAATGTCCATTGTGCTTTTGAAAATATCTGAAAAAAAAACTCAAATTGAGGGGAAAATTTAACATTGGGAAAAAAGGCCTGCTTTGGAGATACTCCACTGATTTGGAGACGATTAAAAAAAAAAAAATGTAAAAATTAAAAAGTCTTTCGTGCCGCCCATCTGTATTTTCTCTGACAGCACAAAAAATGTCTTCTTAGAAGCAAGAGAAAGAAAAAAAACCTACATGCCATGTTTTGTCCAACAAACACTAATGCAGTGGCAAGTAGATTTGAATAGTCCAGCCTGATCGCCCACAGCTGCAAAGCACATTAAGACTCATTAGTGTGCTTCAAATGAGCTGGATGCACTTTGCAAGATTGCAGCCTTGACAAAGTTCTGTTTTATCTCCACGCTATGCGTGTTACTAGGATCTTAATCCCGAGTTGTCAGCCTGACCTCCCGAAGAGAGTTGTGAGAGGTTCCTCACCTCTCTCTAGGGCCCTGATGAATTATGACATCTGCCTGATCAGATCTGACGGTTTACAACATTTCCATACTGAAGTCATTAATTGAACACCTGATATAAAGCAGAGCAGTGATTATTTCCAGCCCTCCTCGAAAAACAAAAAGAAATAGCAGATTGCTATGGAAACTTCTGGACAGCTGGAACTTTGTGTGTCCGGTGAAAGAACTGAAGAGCATCTGTCCTGCATTACGTCTACATAAGCTTCACATGAGACCTTCTGAATGCCTGTGAATGATCTATACCTTGATCTTGAGTCTGTCAACCACCTAAACACTACGGCTGGGCAATACATACAGATTCTTGAATCAGAATATTTTTACGAATCATTTCATTGAATTTTTAACCGTTTCTATGAAAGAGTTTCAAAAATTACATCATTCAAAAATTATTCACTTTAAATGTGACCCCGGTCTACAAAAACAGTGATAAGGGTCAATTTGAGATTAATACAAACAAACAAGCTTGAATAAATAAGCTTTACATTGATGTATGGTTCATTAGGATAGGACAATATTTGGCTGACTTGAAATAATTTTGATGACAAAATATAATACTGATAATAAATTGCCATTTAAAAAAATGTAACCAAAATCGTCCTAAAGAACATACACATCTAGTCTTTTATCCGTGTTATTTTTTATGTACGTTTTCCAGTATTGTCATCTGAAGTTGCAAATACACTTATAAGAGTGCTCATGGCTGCTGTTGCTATGGTGACGCTCAAGCAAGACTATGGGCCATCCGACTGCCACTGTGTTTGTTGGAATTCGGGGAGGGAAACAGAAGGATGGGATCTCCTGAAACCGCAAAACTGTTTTAAGAGAATATCAACAACATTATCGTCAAAATACATTTCTTTAAAACTCTACTTTCAATGCAATAAACATAATGAGGGATAGTGTCGTACAGCATTTACATAAAGTTGCAAAATGCATTTACATTTAATCTTAACTCGGGCTGTAATGATCAAACAGGGTAATGGATCTTAACGGCAGGGGAGTAAACGTTACAAAGACAATGGACATATACAATATGGTAAAAAACGGTGTTATCGTTTGGGCTGTCATGAAGACTGTGGTATGGTAAAAACAGCGTTATATTTGTGGAAAGACGACGAGTTATGAAAGTGTCAAATCACAGGAGTTCTGCATGATTTTTTTTTACATGGTAGTTGTTCGCGTTGGGGAAGGGAAGGGGTGCAGGAGTGCCAACGAGAGGAAAAGTGATTTTACCAGACCACCGAGAATGAAGAAGACCATGAAAAGGCGTCCAAGAGTGGTTCTTGCATAGACGTCTCCATATCCCACCGTGGACATAGTGACCATTAATAAGTACACACATTCCCAATATGAGAGCGGTTGAGAGTTTTGGAAGTTTTCCCATGGATCCCCTGAGTTTTCCACCTGCCGGGGGGGGGGAGGAGAGCGAAGAGGAAATTACTGACAGATCCAAACACGATCCTCTACAGCCATCTACTGTCCATACAGAAAACCACAAGGATGAATCGTGAGAGCGACCAAACTGAGGATTTAGTGGCGATCAGAGTCTCTGCTGCCATCTAGTGGCACAGATGTCCTCTGGCGCATCCTGATTAAAACAAAACAAAAAACAAAAACACGAAAAAAAGAACCACAGAACACCGAACCTTCAGATGAACTACAACACAAACCACATACGCCACAAAGGGACAGACGTGACGCTCGCTTAGGAGCTTTTCTCCTCCCACGAATCAGCATGTGCTCTCCTTTCTGTGTCATTTCTCCAGGGCATGGGGAGAGAGCGTGTGTGTTTATTAACTCACCAGATGAATGAATCCTGCAGCAGTGAGCCATGTGCTTATGAAGATGGAACACAGGTTCACCAGCTTGATGGAATTACTGTGAGAGACGAGAGTTACATCACACCTCTCAAAGTGAAACGCATCACACTGACGTACAGATCAGTCAGTCATCTACTGAGCCCAACACACACACACACACGAGCGATGCCTTGCCTTGACACTGCTCGCTGGGAGTGAACACACAGGTTATCAGCAAACAATTCAGAAGGTGACCGACGCGCATTGGAGCTAAAAAAAAAAGCATTTACACCGGCGCTTTCTAACTCATGTCGCCGCGCAAATGCAAATCATTTCCGATTACCGCAAATCATCATCGATGCGAACGCCCTTCCTACTATAGCAGCCAATGAGAGAAAATACCTTCGGTGCAAATGTAACGTCCTGTTGACAGCCGTGTCAGTTCGGGGTGATATATCTAAGCAATTTCCTCCGACTGAAAAACGAGACGGCAGCTAAAATAAATGAAACGTCCAGCGGTTTTACAACCACTGAGTTGGGTGCTGACTGCTTTTTCTCCAATTCCTTTCTGATTCATTGACATATTTACGAAACGCCACCGAGGTGTCAGGAGGCGCTCATCTGTCATGTGTGCGACTGCCTGCCAGAGGAGGAATCAATCAGAGGCCTGTCTGCTTCACACTCCTGCATTCATCAGGCTGGAGGGCGGCCCTGTTCTCTTACCTACAGCATGCTAAACGCACACGTAAGACATTCTGCTCAGCTACGAGCCCTGCAGACTTCTGGGTCAAAGCCGCAGGGGTGCGTGGAAAGCGATGGAAGGGACGCCGGAGACTCCTAAGGAGCCGTGTGTGGTGATGCCAGCGGAGGGGAGCTTTTGAAACTGAGTGAGAGAGGTGCGTAATATGTCGTCGGCCTTACCTTGTTTTTAAGATATTCAAAAACTGTAAAATTTCTGAGAACTGTATCAATCTCAAGGCTCTTAGAAACCTCAGACCTGCGGGAGAAAAGAGAAAAACAGACGAGAATCGATTAAAAAGGATCAACAAGATTGCTGCATATTAGATACTACGTTCAATGTATTTTTTTTATTTTTAAGAGCTCATAATTGGTAACAACAGGCATTGGCAAGCTCAGTTTTCTTTCTTGCTCCGATACATTTAAGACCAGTTGTTTTTGGCTTTAGTTTTAATTTTGCACCATAGCCATGAACTAATAAGTGTATTTTAAAAAGTATTATTTAAAAGTATTTAAAAAAACTCACACTTCATATGTATAGCTGCTTAAGGTTTTTTGTTTTGTTACAAATAGGAGGATTTCCTCAAAGTTACGAAAAGTCACAGTAATTAATATTTAATAATCATGATATTTTGTGTTAAATATAGTATGTGAAACATTACAGTATGCAATAAATGCAGTTGAAAACATCAATCAGTATTAACCTGCTTCAGTGGTCATAACACACATTTATTAACATATTACTAATACTAATTTACTAGCACTAATTTTATTATAATGGCATTCAATTTTGTGAAGCTCAATCAAATAATGAGTCACATTTTTATTTTTTTTTCCTCCAAGTGGATTTATATTCCATGGACTGTACTCAGTTTCAAGTTCTGCACAAATACAGCAGCTCCTTCAGATATTTTTATGCAGTGTGCACATACTACTTTAAGACAGCTTATTTATAACATTTCCAATTACAATTTCCATGACAATTAAGATTTTAAGCAAAACTTATTAAGTAGAAAAAAATGTTTTCTCATACCTTTTGAAATATACACAGTACTCAACAAGTCTAGTGAAATTCAACCGTGTAAAAAAATAATGTCACATTTTTTCATCAAATATTAAGCATGCATTATTTAAGCTTCAAGCAGAGAAAGAAGAAGAACCATGGAACAATCAGACATTTGTGTGTGTGTGTGTGCGTGTGAAGGCGAGATGTAGGTGCTGAAATGAGCGCATCAGGAAGCAGATTAGAGAACAATATCACCAGCTTCAGCAGACTTCTTACATAAACAGCATTTTCCTGCCTTCAGCCCCAAAAACATCATCAATTCAGAAACACATCATCTTAGCATTGCTGCGGTTCTTTCAAAAATGAACCAAAAAGCTTCCTGACGCTATTCACAAGTCTCTCTTTTTTACTACTTGAGTTTGATGTTATCTTCAGCAATAGGAAACTTTAATAAACTCTTCTTGCACACTGTAAACAAGAGAAAAATGACAACTGCACAGTTTCTGCAAATAGTCTTGAACTAACACTAAGTTTCCAAGAAAGGACGTCTTACCCCAGTTAGACAGTACATTGAGGCAGTAAAAAAGAGAGCTCTGGCTGTCACTCTCTTTGGTGTCTCCTATCTGGCCTGGGCCCAACTTCACACGGTAACCATTCTGAAACAGGTCAGCACACGACTTTTTGCGCCGGCGGCTCTCTTGAACGGTTTCTGTGACCAGAGCGCCCCGCGGGCCCCGAAACACTAGCAGCTTGCTGGAGATCATGATTCTCTGATCCTACTCCTTTCTAAGTTGAGAAACGCAGATTGTGATGTTTCCACAGAACTTCAAAGATGTGCAACTTCAACTGTACTTGATCAAAAAAAACCCTAATTTGCTCCAAGATATAATGTTTTCGTAGGCATGAACATCAGAATGCATCCAGAAGACTGTTTAACGATACTAACAACCCTTGGGTCCTAGACGGTGACACCTGCCATTGGCTGAAAACGCTGATTGAAGCCACAATCTCTGACGTATTTGGTCTGATCTTTTCAGTATTAAACTCCCACGCATGTATCTTCCCCCTGACCCCTTCTCTGCTTTAGTGAGGTGACAAGCTTTTGTATAAACTAAACCTTTCTAGGGATTTAAAATGAAAAAGAAGAATAAAAAAATCCTGAATTAATCACAGGGGTTGTACTAGCAGTGATGTTTTCTCATGCTTTTTTTTAAACTGATAACTGTAATGCCATAAAGTAAGACTGTTATGTTAGATTATGAGATTATACATTTTATAGCAATAATTGCTTTCTAAATTAAGTGCAGTAATCCTGCTGTTGAGCTCATCTGTATTCACTGTACTTCATAGGTGTCTTCCTGATATTGTCACGCTGTGTTTCCTTCCTGTGTTCAAAACCAAAGATGTGCTCCAAAACCTAGGGAACTGTTTGCTTAGACAGCACTTTAAAGAGACAAAAAGAAAAAAAATTATTTAGTCATCATTAGTTTAGAACCTGAATGACTTTCATTCTTCTGTGGACCACAATAGAAGTTACTCTAAATAACGTTGATAACCAAAGAGATTTGGTGACCACTGAGATGGTCATTAAAAAATCTTTTTAATGTTCAGCAGAAGAAAGTAAATCATGCAGGTTTGATAAATCATGACCTAATATTTATGTTTGAGTGAACGGGAATGTTTCAAAAGTTGTTAACATTATATTCTCTATAATATTTATTTGACAACAGACAGTATCACATGTATCTTTTAAAGACAATCCTTCAATATATTCAGTGTTGATATAAACGGGTAAGTTTTATCAAAAAAATATTTTATACAATATGTGTCTGCGTCAAATCAGCCTACACTAGAACAAATCAATCTCTAATAAAATTCATTTGTGTGTGTGTGTGTGTGTGTACATCCTTCTGACTACCAGCTGTAGAGTTTTATGTTGGAGTGATTTCTCTGAGATATTCAGCCTGTATGTCCTGTACAGAACACATTCAAGGCTTTTTAAAGATACCAAATGATTGGATGTTTCTCCGTGACCACTACCTCTCCTTGGTCTTTAAATTTTCTCACATTAATTTTAGTGGTCAAGTGTAACACCCTTATGGTAATAAGACTAAATTTTTAAATTAATATTTGTATATGACAAATTTTCGAATTGTTTGTCATAAATCAGCATCCAAGGAAAATGTTAAGGGATTTCAAAGTAAAATATGACTTTCTGTTATAAAACAGAACATTGATTTCATAACTGTCCACTGTAGAAGACACCAGGACCTAAAGCATGTTTATCACACATTTATTAAGCTTTAAGTTACATCTTAAGTGACAGTGGATCTAATCATACTTATATTAACTCATAGCCATTGTAAAAAGCGCTATACAAATAAACTTGAATTGAATTGAATTGAATTTGTGAACTCATTCTCTCAGATGACCTGGGTATGAACGTCACTGGTATACATGCACATTTTGCTGTTTGCTTCCGATGTATTATACTGTATATATTCCATGTGTTGCATTTTTGTTCAATTAAAGAGGGGTTTTTTTGCTTTTTGTTTAATGTTTAATCTGCTTGGCTAAAAAAAAAAAAAACCCGGAAGATAACACAGCTACATTATCCCTATCTACATTATGCATCACTAATTTGCCATGAACCTTTGTTGAACCTGACGGCGTGTTTGTGGCTCAGCAGCTGAGAAGCCCTGTGGCACGGAGGCTGGAGAAACAGGATTCGGGAGAGTAGGCCAGGGCTATGCACTGAAGCAGGTTTAATGGACAGATGCTCATTCAGACTCTTTCATTCACATCTCAAAGACCCACAGCATGTCACGTGTGTTTCAGTCACAAACCACTGGTCCTTTTTTTCTCAATCAGGGAATACTGAACATGTGTAAAGAGGGATAAAGGGTTGCCGGGATTACTCGCCGCTCGTTTCTCCCAGAATGCATTTGTGCGTGCATGTACTGAAGCTTGCCACGTGAGAGAGGGCTCTATATATGAAAGAGGCTTAAAGCATAAATTAGTTTCCTTCGCTGATTTTTCTTCCTCTGGTCATGCGACTCATATTCCTAACTGAGAAGCTTCTAGTTCAGGTCATCCAGTTACGTAGCACAATACTGATTCAAACCACCAGATGGCAGTGGAAAGCAATATCCACAGTCAGGATGGACAGGGACCGCTGATGGTTTAGGAATCACCCACTGAAAACAAATACCTCCGATGTGCATCCACTGATGTACTTCTGTACCGATTTATCAAAAACAGCACCCAAAAACACTGAAAATGCTAATAGACTTATATGCAGATACTCATTTATTAACATAACTATGATTTAACTATTAGCAAGCGCAACTTTTTAAGAAATTAATACTTTAAGCGAGGACAAAAGGACTTCCATTTCAAATAAATGTTCTTTTAAACTTTCTGTTCATCAAAGAATACTAAGATAAAATGTTAAAAAAAATAGCAGCACGTGTTTTTAACTTTTATAATAATAATGCATGTATATCGAGCAGCCAATCAGCATATTGGAATGATTACTGAATGGTGCTGAAAATTCAGCTGTGTTTCACAATAATTAATTACATTTTAAAACATGTTAACATTAAAACTGTTATTTTAAATTGCAATAATATGAATATTATTCTTATATGATTTTTTTAATAGCACTGTAACGATATTACTGTATTTAATATATATTCTTTACATTTATGTATTTAATTTTATTGTTTCTAAATGGTTTCTAATGCGAACTATACCATATGACATGCAGACAAAAAAAAGAGCACAAGACTAATTAACAGTACATCATTGCAGCGTAGCATTTTAATGGTGAAATAATAGTAAAATCCAGAGTGAACCTAGTACTCTCCCGCTGTACACATACCCTTGATTAATATGCACCGGATCTCCTCACATAAGACCCTCTGATTACTGCCTTCTCTTCACAGACAGCTTTTGGAAGAGGACTTCAGCTCACAAAACGTCTCCATTTCAGAGTCAAGTACCTGTTGTTAATTGATTGCGAGGATGAAGGAAGCTAGTGTATTATAAACAGCCTCATGTTAATCCATACACAACCCTCGTGTTTGAAAAGATGCTCCTGAACAGCTTCTAGAAGATTAATTCCTATTTCCCAGTAGAGAGTCTCTGCATACCCTTCAAATTAACAGCACGTTCTCCACCGCTTTCATCAAGCTCCAATTTTCAGAAAAGGGAACAATACAGCAGGTTCAATCATGTGCCGGGTCTCTGATAGTCCCTACAGATGCACGCTCAATTATGACCCATCCTATTTGGAACCTGGGAGTATAGAAAACAATAGTTCACGTGGCATAAAGCATAAAATAAATGATCTGGCTATTTTTAATTTGATTTTGTCCTGTACCCTTAGTCTGGGAACTGAGGGCCTGACAACTCTTTAATGTTCATTTAAATGAATATACCTCTGACGTGCAGGACATCATCATTATGTAACACACGATCATAGTAGTCCCTTCATTCAGACTTTACTGAACTGACATTGCTCTAGATTTCGTATGCCGGATGTTTCACAATCTTTCATCATGTCTGAGGAACTGTCCCTCTGTGCTGGAGAGCGCTCTTTGGTCTTTGAGAGGCTTTTATTCTGCGTGACAGTCCCATAGCATTTCCCCAGAGGGACCAGGAGTGCATTCATTTAGTGAAACGTATACAATATATTATAACATATTGTATTAAAAAAACGCGTATAAAATATTGCTCCTACGTGCAAATAAAAACAGTTCAGCCAGTCTCTACAAAGAGTCAAAATGAATGTCACATTTGATTAGTCACCAATTTTAAGTACATTACCACTAAATACATTTGTCAGTACACTTGTGTGGTTTTACAATGATGTCTTATTCTCATTAACCCTTTTTTTATTATACATTTTAGTCTTTAATGCAACGATATACAACAACATCATTACTTCATGCAAGTTGTTTGTTGTTTTCTAACTAATATCTGTTAAACTTTATTTGAAGTTGTTCTTGTCACAAGGCAGTGTTTCCCTGACATTATTTTAGGGGTGGGTTGCCCCGAAAGGTCACGTTAATTTATTTTCTCTATAGCGTCACATCACAACTAAAGTCATTTAAAGTTTCCTTTCCTATAAAACAGGTCAATACCTTGTTCTAACTAAATAGCCTTGTGTTATTTATGTTATTCACACGACGGCATCTAATTTCAGTGTATCTACATTACATGGGTGCGTTCTCTGTATCACGCTCACACAAGAGAGCACACTCTTATTTGTAAATATTAAGCCACAAAAAGGCTCTTTAAATATAAACTCCACGCGTGTTAAGTCACTCTCTGTGTTAATGAATGGCACAGATGCACGGCTTTGTGTACTACTGTACTGAAGCATGCGTGACGCTTCCGGTGATATTAACATCTGCCGTCTCAATATGACCACATAAATGCCTGAACATCTCCACAGCTGCTCTTAGCGTCACGTCATGAGCAGTTGATCGTTTCATTCGAGTAAATCTATTCTTACAAAAAATGTACAGGTATTCAAAGCAACCCTTCAAAATAAAAGCACGGTTTATTTAATCAATTTTTAATTGTAACATTAAATCCCATTTATTTTCTGGAAAAAAATGTAAATAAAATTCATTTCCAGAAAATTAAATTCATGTTTTGTGCATAAAATTAAATGCCAATACAGAATGTCTGAGGGGAAAGAAAAAGAATTATTTCAGCTAATTTAAAAATAAATAATAACTAGACAAGTTTTTTGATTAATATGTGTGTGTGTGTGTGTGTGTGTGTGTGTGTGTGTGTGTTAAATGCTTAGCACAAATTCCCTACCTGACCACAGGTCACTTCACTGTTTTTCCCCACTTTCTTTACTATATGGTTAGGGTTAGGACTAGGGTTTGGCTTAGGCTTACTTTCATGTAATTATATATAATTTATGGTTATTATAATAGTGCGTGTAGCGTAACAAGAGAACAACTTAAAATAAAAATCTTACCAACCTTAAACCTTTAAATGGTAGTGTATAATATACCATAGAGTCCCTTTAAAGCTCAGCACAATTAAGGCTTGAATCATTTTATCTAACTCTCAGCCCATTTGAATTCATTACATTTGATGTTTCACCACTGAACCAATTGGTTTCATCAGCTGGACTAAACGTCAAGACTGAAAGTTGAATTTCTTCAGACTCAAATTCGACATCCTGTAATGTTTTAATCATGATGCTTCTCCGAGCATCAGGTGAGTCAACACTCAGAAGAAATTGTGGACATCTGTGAAATTAAGGAACACACTCTAATTACAAAATTGGTCCGGCTCCAAGCCATTATACTCCTAATGGTTTAAAGCTTTTAACGAGTTTGGTGCTGAAACTTTCTCAGCATTTGTAAGTGAATAATTGTTTACATATGCCGCTCAGCCAAACAGCTGTTATTAGGCGAATGTTGATAGCAGCTTTTATTTGATTTTCATTTACTGGCTTGGTAGGGAGGAACACCATTAAAATTACAGATTTTTTGATCAACTGCTGCTTTTCTAATGCATTATTCAAAACAGCACCATGGCAGAAGATGACAGTTTTCTAAAGCCGGCTACTGAAGTGCTAAATTATTAACTAGTGGTTTTGATGAGTTTAAGGAAGGACAACATTCTTTTACAGTTGTTTTGGAAAGCACCAATGACACAGGTGGTGTAACGATTACGAACAATTGCATTTAGAGTAACTGTACATACTGTAGGCTAAAACGGTCCTGCTTTCTTCGCCAACAGGATACACAAGCATACACACAACAGTTGCGTCTCACCTGTCGCTCACCCTAGCTCTGACAAAAACACATCGACACAGACTAAGGTTGTGTACTGGCTTCTCAAAACTTAATACAGCAATGAACACGTGCCCTTTCCCAGATGTCATCCTTCTGTAGCATCCCAAAACAGTCTAGTTTAAACACTGTAAGCTAAACTTAAAAAGCTGGTTTAGGTTGGTTTATGTTTATCAGTGCATCTCGTGCAAGGTTAAGAAAGCATCCAGAGCCCAAAATGTCTGGCCATCAAAAGCCTGTTCAAACCAAAAAAAAGTATGAAATGCTAAAACTATGAAATGTCAATAACCTTTTATTAAATGATAGGAGAATGGAAAAGTGCACAACTATACCAATAACGTTGCTGTGGGATGACGTGGTGTGAATGGGCCTGTTTAACAATTAAAGTCTAAATTATGTCACATTCCTGCAATCCTTCCCAGCTTCTTCGTCACCTAAGCTCCACTGTCATCTTTGCATTTTGTCTAGTTCCTAAGCCGTGACATTTCGTAGCTATTCCTGGGTTTCCCGCGACAGAGAGCGACAACAAACCAAGGCAGCTGGGCTTAATAATCATAAAATCTCCTGTTCAAACATCTGCCCTTGTCTCATCATCGGTTTGCCCTTTATCTCGTCCAGCCATGGTTTGAGCTGCTACTGTGACCCAGTGCAGGGACCGACCGGAGGGGTCAGGAGGAAAAGAGAGGAGAACGTCCGGACACTTACCCAGCCAGCTCCTGTTCAGATACACTGACACAAACACGGGCGGTACTGTGAAGAAGTCCACCACGGAGTTCACCTCCAGCCAGAACCACAGCTTATCATTGGCTGCTATGAACTGGAAAATAAAGAAAAAACAAATTACAATTTTTAAGATGAATGAACATTAGAATGAAATGTTTTTGGGCCAAAACGTAGTATTGAGCTCATAGACTGTATTAAATATATGTACTTACGCGCAGGCCGAAGTAGAGTAAGAAGAACACGTTGAATGCCATGTCAATTTGTAACGTGAAGTCTTTGTAGAAATTCTGACAGGATTCTATAGGACTATGGAGAAAGAAAAAGAAATGTGTGTTAATTTAATTAAAAGCAAATGCATCAGTTTGGCTTGAAAATATTGTCACCGTGCAATCTTAAACTCAAAATATAACATCATATAAATATGCATATATAATATAAAACCCACCCTTATTAAACTGCACTATTTTCCAGGCTATATATTTAAATTTACCAATGTTTTAAATAGCCTGCTTAAAAGTTCACATACAGCAGAATACAATATTCATTTGCATTAATATTATTTTAAAACCTCACATGCTATAATTTATTTACGAAGCATGCTTTTTGTACTTTTTGTCATGTCTACATTGGTTCTGAACTATGCTATGGAAAAAACAATCAAATATAATTTAAGAAAACTTTTGATGTTCATAGTGTTTTGAATCATAACAAAAATGACAAATTAATGTAATGTGCATTATAATGATCTTGAATGATTTACAATGCATTAAAATATTTATTTAATATTTATATTTAATGCATTAAATATAATCTCAGCGAATCATACTAACTTTTCTTCCTCTGGAATAAGATGATAGTGACAACATCAGGAAAAGTTGACTGAAAAGACATTCTAAAGCACCAGGTGTCCTTAACCACTAGTAAAAAAATCTTAAAATACATACAAGTATTTCTGAATTATTCAGTACATCTGGGATGGTTAAATCAACTGCTGAATGATTCAATTAATTAAAAGGCTTAATTTCATAACAAGCCAGAAGCCTTTGAGCTGAGGTTAATGTGGTGCTGCCCTTTCACTGACATTCTCATTGATCTCATGTAGGAAGTTATTTAGAGCCCAGCCCTTGAATTCACCAGGTATAAATAATATAAAAACGCAAGTCAACGCTGCTGAAATAAGGCAAAAGAAGCCTGTAGTTCAATCTTAACTAGGCCTTCATTGTCAGGAGGAGCTTTCGATCAAGTTACAATTAGCCACGTCTCAAAATGCACGACCGTCAACACGTGTACACTGTGAAACACAAAGCGTCTGATCCTTGAGCTCCATGTCACTTCACACTCCGCAATTACAAGAGATCTCCTGACATGTGGCATCCATGCAGAAAGTATCCCTGCTCAGAAATCTTTAACAGCTTCCTCCTTAAGCCACCTTAAGGTCTCGATGTCATTCTCCAGCAAGATCCTTGACAGCCTCGACACTTTCCCAGGCCCTATAAAGTTGTGAGCCGCTCTGAGGTCGGCTGAGAGCATGCTTTGCCAACTAATAATGGTGCAAACTGCGCTCAGGTGCCACGGAGCTTTTAGCTTACACTAGGTGGCCTCAGCTCCTAATCGAGCGCGTGTGGAGGACGTACAGCAATGTCAGTGCACACAGATCTATGCCACCCTGAGGGACGCACGCACTGGGCTATTTCAGGCTCGCTGTGTTTCTTTTTCATCATCTTTTACAAAGAAGAGCTCATTCATGCAGGGAACAGAAATGAATGCATATCCTAAAAACAACCCTGCAATGGTTGTCCCATGTGCTTATGGGCCCAAACATCTCATTACGTAATAAACAATCATCATCATTCATCACTATCAGTGCAATAGAGCTCTGTGTAAGACGAGGCATTACAAAAAAATAAACAAAAAATAATAATTTCATGCACCTGTCAATTGAGATTGTGTGCTATTATCTTTTTTTCTCCTTGTCAAAATATTGAAATATTTTATTTTCTCATGCTCTGAGCCAGAAAAAAATGCAATTACCCCCAAATTAAAAATCAGTTTTTGTTCATACATCAGGTACTCCTAAAATTGCATTTTTTAAACGGTATTTTCTTATTTATTAAGTGATTATGATTTTTGATCATTAAAAATCCATTCTTTAAAACGCTTTGGAAAGGTCAAAAAAATGTGTATATAGCTAATGTCTTAGTTGCATATTCACATAACATTTCAAACCAATCAATCAATCAAAGTTAACTTTACAAACGCTAAAGTGGGCCAAAGTGCTGTACATAAAATGTAAAACATAAAATAAAAATATTAAGATGTGTGACCCTGGACCACAAAACCAATGTTTCAAAATTGACATTTATACATCATCTGAAAGCTGAATAAATCAGCTTGGACGAGATTTGGCAGAGATACAACTATTTGGAAACTATCTGTGGGTGTAAAAATCTAAATACTTAGTAGATCACCTTTAAAGCTGTCCGAACGAAGTTTAGCGATGCACATTACCAATCAAAAGAGTTGTAATATATTTACAGTATGAAATAGGGTGATTGTTTGAATGGGTGAGCAGTCTGAGTCGGGAACCGGAGCTACCGGAGCCTGGAGGGCCATGGGGCGGCACACAGCAGGTCTAGGTTAATACAACAGTGACTGATTTAGGCCAAGGCACCATTTCTAAAATAAGAGTGATTTAGCACCTGCAAGGGCACCGGACAGCTAAAACCTCTGTCGGGGCTCTAAAAATAGCCTTTCTGTTTTAATTCCTCCCTGAGGTGCTCTCTGCACGTACGTCTAAAAGAAGAAAACACACAAAGCAATGCCCCTGTGTTTTCTTTCTCTTAATGAAAACAGGAGGAAGTGAAAGCTCTAAGCAGGGAAGACGAGAGACTAAAATTTGTTTAGGAGCTGAGGTTGATATTTGCAGCGGTAGTCACGGCAGAGCGTTCAAACGATCCTCTGTTCGAGCTGGAGAAATGCACAGAGGACTAGCTAATCTTCAAAGAAGCACGCTGAATATTTTTTGAGAATTTCCATCCAGTTCTATCAAATACAAATACACACATGAAGCACACGGTACCGCAAAAGCCAGCCTCCCACATACAGAACTCAATCGCACAAAAACGAATGGCAAGATAAAGAGAGGCGTGTGAATTGAAATGGCACCTCTTATCTGTTTATTGATTAAGCCCCCTCAAAAAGAGATCATGCCGGACTGAGCTTTTTAAACTGCTTTCCTGCCCTCTGCAAGAACTCTGTGTGATTGCCTATGGAAAACTCAGACCCGTCAAAGCTTTTCTCTCAGTGAGGAGACCCTATTACTGCAAAAAGCTGCAGAGTCAGAGCTGGCCAAACCTCCATCCCTATGTAAATATACGACACTGCGGCCTCTTCAGCAGAGACACAGAGCTTGAAGAATCTTAATAATATCAGTAAATGTTAAATATCGACATTTATTATAAAACTTGCTACTGATCAATAATAAAACATCTGCCTAAATGTTCTCATAAGACAAGACAATAATGCTATTCTGCAGTGACCAAATAAAATGGCCATTCAAACGATCAGCAGAATTTAGTACAATATTATAGTGCCACAGAATCAGCCATTACAAGTGAAGCTTGATATCAAAACAAGTTAATGTTTCATCAGCTGCTGTGATGCATTATTAGAGGTGCATATGACATTGAATCCTGACGCTGAATATCAGACACAGGCATGCATCACAGTCTTGGAGAACATGACCTGCCGATGTCTCTCTTTCTCCTCCTCCTCCTCTCCTCTGTAAAGAACAGGCTGCTGGTGTGTGGGAGATTTTCAAAGCGTAGGGACGCTGCACTAGAATTAAACGGGGTGGATTATTCATCCCTGCAATGCGGTGCCAGAATGTTTATTTCTGTGGCTTCTCAGTTGAACGGGCCATGTTTTTCCCTGCCCTTTCACAGCGTAGTGTCCTAAAGCCTTTCCAGGTTAATAAAGCTCGGCCTAAAAGCTGTATGTGGAAGCATCCATTCTTCTGACCAGCTTCAAACGTATCTTTCATCTTTCTGACCTCACTGCATTAATAATTCATTAAACCATGTCTCTTTGCACCTTTATCAGTGCTGGGATTGAGCATTCGGTACTATTGGGCTCCGGCATTGCAATTTGTAACTGCGCTAGAGCGCTGATCACCCAAAATGTCATAAGTGGGACACAAAATAAAGGCATCCCTTGAAGGAGAGCTTCCCCTGTTGTTGCCCTACATATTTCTTGCTTCATTGTTCAGCCCTAAAAAAAGACTCCATGGTCTAGGGGGAAAAGTACAGACTGTTCCCATTAAAAAATATGACAATGAAACTACAATGTTAAGAAGTTTTTAACAAAACTACAACACAGCACTAATACATGATGTATTTATACTTGATCTTCATGTAAATGTACTGAACTAGAGCAAGAATGGTACATCCACATTTACTTTCATGACGCCATGAATTCCAACTTTAACTGGCTCTTAAGGTCTTCAGAGTGTTTATTAGCTCATTGATGAGTGGTATCTAGAAAGATTTGGGAGATTGATACAGTGTTGTCGGGTGGTTGGGTCGCAAATATTAGGTGGCCTTAACTATGTACTTACATCAAAAAAATAAGTACAAATACACTTACTGTATTCACATTGTATTTCAAAGCAGTGCTATTGAGGTTAGGGACAGGTTTGGTGGGATGGTTAGGATCAAGGGTGGGTTAAGGTGTAAGGGACGAGAGCAATTACAGATTTAATTACATGTGTATTTTTAAAAATATGAGTACAATGTAAAATATATATGTTCACAATAAGCGCATTGTACCATATTATTAATTTAAATGTAAGTACATACTAGTTAAGGCCACTTAAAGTGGAACAGGTGGTTTTTATAGTGTTTATACTGATGCTTGGAACTGTTCACAAGTCCAACAATATTTGTGGCACACAATGGCAAGTTTTAAAAGAATCATCAGATGCCCGTTTTGCACATTTTGTCTTAATAAAAAGTCTGTAACATACTTTAGTTAAACTTTCTCCGTGGTATTGCACCCTTTTTTCAGTGCAGTTCCCTTTAAATTCTAATAAGCTCTGCTCACTTAGGGTCCAAGGTAAGTCCATCAACACCTCTAGACAATAAGTTACATGATTTAACATTTCATTTCAACAGAGAGCAGGACAGGTTTTGCTAAAGTTTAAATGGATAGTTCACCAAAAATGTCACCCTCGTGTCATTTCAAACCCTTAAGATCTGATGAAATCGGAGAGCTTGTTCATCTTTAGATAAAGATAATAAAGACATAGTACAGTTAAAAATAGTCCATATGACATCGGTGGCTCAATCATAATTTTAAGACATTACTTTTTGTGCGCAAAGAAAAACAAAGATAATGGCTTTTTTAACAATTTCTTCTCTTCCATATTTGTCCCACATTCACAAGAGTATCACAACACAAGATGGTGATATGTCTTCGTCCGCTTGTAAACAAGGCACAGCCCCTGTGTCACCAGAACCACATGCATTAGTGCAGTGAAGACTGAATTTGTTGAATAAAGTAATTTATTTTGTTTTCTTTGTGCACAACAATTATTCCAATATCTTCATAATATTACGGTTGAACCACTAATGTCACGTGGACATGGATTTTAAGTCCTTACTATCTTTCTGCGTATTGTAGTTGTGCTAGTATCTATGCAGGGTCAGAAAGCTTGTTTTTTTCAAACACAAAAAAAAACAAACATTATATGATGGTTTTGGGTTTGGAATAAACCATCTATTTAATACTATTGTCCCCTAGTGTACGACCGAGCAACAATAAAAGCAAATTCTACTAATAATGCAGGGTCAACAAGTACAGACATTGTGTTATACAGTAGGCTCTTCTTTCAACACGGTCATGCAACAAAACTCCACTGTCTCCACTGAAGAGTCTTTTCACTAAGCGAAGAGTGACTCCTAACACAAAAGGTGGATTATCCAGAGAAACTCAGGGGAGGGTGGTCGTCGGCCACTAGAGTGAGCTGTGCATCCACAGTGTTGAGTGAAGCGCCCCCCTAAAAGACGTGTGCACTGAGGTGATGAAAAAAAGATCCCCCCCACTCCTGTCTGCAATAGCTGCTTTCACCCTTCATCAAATTTTGAGTTACCTTAGGGAGTAACCATCAGCTCAGAATCACTCAAAATGTCCCACTTTAGATGTCTACTGATGGCTTTTTTAACGGACGATTACGCTGTCTATGTGAGAGATGCATTCAACGTGCCGCTGTTCCCTGTTTACATGTGCGACAGGCCAAATCAAGAGAAAGATGTGTGGTTTATTCCAGACATTCTTGAACAGTTGTGATAATTAGAGGCGTAAATGAGTCGTAAGAGTCGTCAGCGGATGATCCATTATCGAGACCATTAACGCTGGAGTCACGCGGTACGGCGGGTCAAATGAGGAGCTCGCGAGGGTGAGAACCCGCGTGTCGGTTGCAAACATCTCTCTGGTGAGGACAGCACTAGCGGAGGTTTCAGCTGCCAGGACTTCAGGCGGTAACTCTAGAGCCAAACATGAGGTAGATCATTAAGAGCATATCACAGCACCCACTACCGCTGTCACAACCTGATCTGGAACAGAACCGGGTGGGAAAGACACACACACACACACACACACACACACACACACAAACAATCCAGCGAGTTCAAGCCTTCCATCTATACCAGGGGTCTTCAACCAGGGTCTTTCAAAAATCTAAAGCTTAAGTTTAGTTATATATTTGACCGTCCACATAGAAATTCATTAAATTAAAGTAAAATGCAATGCACAAATATAAGAATCTGTACAGAATTAATAATTAAGATACTGCATAAATAACATGAAATCGTATAAATAACATAATATCGTATGCAATACTAAGGGTGGGCTGATTATCGTTCTGGTCGATTATCAGAGCAGATATTAAGCAGTTGTATGATTATCGGTATCGGCCATTTTCAAAATCGATTAAAATTATTTCATTTTAAAACGCTATTTGGCACTGATGCAGGCACAAGTCTGACCAATCGACGCAGAGTCTGAAGGCATTGAAAGTTTTCGATGTTTCACACAGAAAGCGCTTTCTAACTGGATTTGCTTCAGTACACATAAGTTGTACCTCAAAGGCAGCTGCAATAAATCACAATCCAATACACTGAAGTTGCAAAAGACCTCAGTATTGTCTGTTTATGGTTTCCGCGATGGGGAAAACGAGGTCGGAAACTCCTCAGAATTCAGTCCTATATATGGAGTTTACTGTATAATGTGGAATGATTAATGAATTAATCAAAAGTAGGTCAGTACGCTTAAATCGACTATGGACTAGTATCTGTAAATAATAAGCCACAAGAAGACTATCTACTGAAAACCTGCATGAGTCTCTATATGTTATATGTGAATGGCACAGACATGCGGTTTTATTTACCACACACACATACTGAAGTGCGTGGCACTCACTGTGTTTTTAGCATCTGCCATCTCTCAATAAGGGCATAAATATATAATCAACATCCCCACAACTGCTCTGAGAGTCACTTCATGAGCATTTGACCATTTCATTTGAGTAAAACTATCATCATGTCATATGTACATAGGCTAGACTTAAAGGTCCTCATGGCAACCCATCACAATAAACGTTTGTGTTAAGTTTCATTAAAATAGTTCTAGTGGTCTTAACAACTCAAACAATGGAGCTATGATATTTCAATTATTTACACTTATCATATACACAGTGCTTTAAGTTAATCAACTGATGTGCCATAGATGATGAATTTTCACCTCATGTGATGTATGATTTAGTCATCAGAAAATAACACGATCAAGAATTAGGATTTATTATTAATGCTATTTCACATTTTTTAACA
The DNA here is from genome assembly GCF_018831695.1 of Puntigrus tetrazona. NCBI lineage: Eukaryota > Metazoa > Chordata > Actinopteri > Cypriniformes > Cyprinidae > Puntigrus > Puntigrus tetrazona. The sequence goes on along the minus strand of NC_056711.1, from coordinate 597,109 downwards.
TGTAAATTATTGAAGCCAAATATTTACATTTCCCCAAGCTGTTTAGCTGTAGCACAGTATTCATAATATTAACCATGAAGCGTTCACTAACTCTCTTTTATTGTGTATCAGGAGTACTCAAAGTCTACATTCAAAGGTCCAAATCTGAATTTTCAATAATGTCAAAGGTGTGGACCAGAACAATTGGTTATTACAAAGCATATAGTACATAACAAGCATAACAAATAAACACTACAGTTATTTACTACATTAACAAATAAACAAACAAAGTGGCCTTTGCATTTATAATGCATCAATGACAAGTACAAAAGCTAAACCATTCGTTGTAATATCAGTGGTCGACCAATAAGGGTTCTTCTCTTGCTGATGCCACTTTTCAGAAATCTGGGCAAACAATGGCCGATATTAGATGCTGACTTTTTGGCCAATATATTTATATGATTTTCTTTCTTTTTTTTGTTGCCTTTATCATCTCATAAAAGAGTTTGAGTAAACTGCAGGACGCAAGATGGTAACAGTAGTAGTAGTAGTAGTATCTTAATTTGTATTATTAATAATTTCTGTTGACACACCAGTGTTTCCCAAAGACTAGTAAATGCAAATGTATTAGTAGATGCACGCAACAGGACTGCAGCAAAGCCCCACGAAAATACTAATAAACAAGTGTTTTCTGAGTACGTGTAGCAAAGATAAATTTCTTGACTTGCCATCTCCTCACAGAAAGAAATTAAAGAGGTTTTTTTTTTTCATTAAGTGGTCATTTGAAGTTTTCTATAGATATATGCATCATGTCTTTCCCCCCCGAGTTTTAGTTCATTTTGCGAAGCGCTCCTGTTCAAGACGAGAAGGCTTACATCTTACATACGTATCGGATCTACTTGACCTGTAATAATCGGTAGCAGCCCTGAAAAAAAAACATACTGGTCAACCCCTAGTCAATACTACTATTTAAAATTTTGAAGTTTAAAGTAATAAAGAGAGACCATAATTGCATTTATACTCCTACATATATTCAGCTTTGCATTACAGGAATTAATTAATTATAGTTTTTAAATATTTAAAAATAAGTTTTAAATAATATTATTGTAATATTGTAATACAACGTCAATCAATTTTAACTGCAAAAGCAGCAGAAGAGAATTTACAGAGCACAAACCTTTGAACGGTACTGTGCAGATTTTAATGAATGGGTTTGTAAATGTATTGTTGAACCTCGAAATTCAACAAGCCTTTCATGCTCCACATCTCTATCCACCTAGGGGCTCCCGAAAAAAGCCTGATAAAGTCCGAAGACCCTTGATATACATCAAAAAAACATAGCTGCACTGTTTGAGGTGTCACAGCACTGTCTATCATGCTTTTAAGTACTAAAGTGAAGAGAACTAAAGTGTCTATATGGCTATCATTCACGTCTCGCACTGTTCAGCCTCCCTACAGAAATGATGAGAGCGATGTCCAATCTGACAACAAGTCCAGTCCAATAACAGATCCAGATCACTCAGTTAGGCTCCTCTCTCTGGAATCCAGCCACACTGCAACGCTAGTGAATTCAGGACAACGCTCGTCTACAAAAATCCCCTGACTGAGACCTCAAACAATAGATGTGACAGGACATCTTAGACTAGGCTGTCAGTCAGTTTGCGGAAGAGCCACCGATTCACCCAAACAGTATAGAGCAAGGGTGCTCAAGGGGACACAGGATGATTTAATAACTTACCAACATATTATTAAAGGGGTATGAAATTAACACATAAAAAAAATTCTGGATAATTTACTTCCCTACGTGCCATCCAGGATGTTTATGTCTTTCTTTTTTGAGTTGAAAAGGTACTTTACTAAGGTAAAGAAACACATTCCAGTATTTTACCCTACGCAGCGGACTTCAAAGGTGGCCAGTCGGTTCAAATTGCAATTTGAACATAGTAGAGAGAAAACGAGGAAAGTCAAACGAGTTTTTCTCCCTACCCGATCTTTCTTAATGAAGCGCAGCGTGACTTTTTTTCAAGGTGGCTGTGTAATTCATGAAGTTATGAACACTCATCTCTGTGCTATAGTGCAAAACAATAATACGAAACTGCAATTTCGATCGTCAGCTACAATATGGAAAATAATCCTAGAATGTTTTGATCAAAAACCTTAATTTATTTGTGACTTCCGGAAGTGAACTACTATTGATATTGTTATCCTATTTTCAGTTGTGTAGCATTTCTCGGTTTCCTAGTTTGTTCTAAAAAATAAATAAATGAACAAGCAATTGTGTCATAATTATAGCAGTAATGCTGGAAAAAATATGAAAGGCCTTTTAAAAATGGCGTTAGACAAAAAGGAGTTTCATTAGTTTAGATGACACACGCTTTATTGCTGCTTCATATATCATTAAGTCAACATACTTAGTAGGACTTTCTCTGACTACAACACACATGCAGCTCAACATGTAAAAGAACAGCTCAGAGTCAGCTGACTCATTTAAACGTAACAAATAAGTTCACACACCAACGACTTTGTCTCTTAATGTGAAAATCATAGTACTGTGGCTGTAATATTATTTATAGACTGCATGTCTGAAAATATCTTTAAGAAAATGCAAACACAGATTATTTATTTCTTGCAAAAACCAATGACAAGTTGAAAATAAATAAATATTTCTTACTATTTATTATGTAGCAAACAATAAAGACCTCCAAAATTCGGAGGGTTTCCAAAGGCGTATTGAATGAAAGTAAAAGCAGTGTCCTGCAGGAAAAACTGAAGTGACCTCATCTAGGTAAATCTGTTTATCATCTGTCTCACATATGCACTCAAATGAGGAAGCCGCGGACTCTAAGCTGTAATATGAAAACATGTATTGTAAATGAGGAGGCAGATCGGGTTTTTTCTGAATGATGCATGAACACAGCAGCTCGCCCCTCCATCCGCTTCCTTTACCATCCTGATCCCAGCATTATAGAGATTAAAATATCCCATCATGCCTGGCTTTGCTCCAACATGCGCACACACCGTATGCAAGTCTTTATATGAGACCGTACACATGCTCATTTGAGAGCTTAGCTTGAGATTTAAACTGCACGTGTTGGCTTTTTATATGCCGTGCAATGCCAACACAGCAATCTGTACCTTACAAACTCACTGCTATATTCATAGTGATAAAATGTAATAATATAATTTTGCTTATTATATAAATCACTGATGCAAGAGTATGCAGGGACTGGCCATCACACTGAGCAAAGTTCATCTTGAAAACTGTGACACCTGGTTGCCTGGGCAACAGCTAACAGCACACCTTTCTCTAGGGAGCTCAGAGGAGAGGGGTGGGCAGCAGAGATGCTCTGCTAGCGTAACCATGGAAACTGGCCTGCTTGGCTTTCATTGACAAAATAATCCCATCACACTGAGGCTGAGTCTTTAAAGTCCAACATTACGAAACAAAACCTTGAATTATATAATGGTACCCTTAACAGTACCAATGAATGTAGAGTTCATTAATATGGTATTATTATCTATATGGGAAAATAGTACCCTGATACAGAATATAGCATACGGATTTATTACAAATTTTATAAAATGTTACGCCCCACAATACTGTGGGAGGTGCTTTTTTTTTCTATCCGTGTTGTTCTGACTGAACCTGTGACTGACTTATTATTATATTATTTACATTTTTGTCCATTAAATCCTTACTGCTAGAAAGATGCAATCTCAAAATAATAATACTGAAATTTAAAATTTTATTTAAAACTTCACACAAAAAATTACAAAATAGAATATTTCACGTCTTAATGTCTACCCTATTATAGATATTCCTATTTTGTGCCATTCATAGAAAGTGTCTTCATAGTAAAATGAGGCATAGAAAACAACTCGTTTCTTAGCTCTCATTATTAAACATCCGTGTTTAAGGCCTTTGACTCATGTGAGAATAAATAATTCAGGCCGGTTGTTGAATCGAAATAGTACTCACTCCGAAGAATCTATGAAGTATATTCCCAGAGCTCCGATGCTGAGTGCAAAGACCAACACCACCTGGAGGGGGAGAGACACAGAAAAGAGAGAAAGGGGAAAGGATATCATTAGTGAAGGTCCACTGAGAACAGTACCACTTACAGAGAACAGTTTAATCCTGGAGCTGTTCAACAACGGCACAACTCATTTCCACCCATTCTACATGTGCTGATGAGACGTAATAAAACTCACCAAATCAGACTGTGTTTCCAAACCTAATGGGCTGTCAATCTAAGCCCTGTTTATGGGCACTGTGGGTGCGTCTGACATGCCCGTGAAGCAGTCTAGGGAGAAAGCAGCTCACTAGGGTTAGAGATGCAGCTCCAGTCAATGAATAAATTGAATGAAGAATAACTTTTGAGAGGCACTTAGGACTTCGATATAAGCAACCATGATATTTAAACATATTAGGTGGTCAATTTATTATTACTAATAAGTATAAATAAAATGACAATAAAAAGTAATTTTTATGTGATCCTTCCAAACGATATGCTGATTTGTTGTTAAAGAAACATTCATGATTAACAGATTCCTTGTTCTTGCAGACTCCCAACTTTTAAACGGTAGTATATGTTTTTACTTTACAAAAGGAAATGTGTGTATGTGTCTGTGAAAAACACAGGCTAACAATTACAGCTGACACTGGCTAACGGGAAGCCCCTGCACTAGTACCCCGGCTCAGTGGAGCGGAGGGCACCAAGCTCAGAGGTCAAATCATTTGATCTTTTCTGGGACGCAGCATGAGAGATACACACTATCCCCATATCAGGTGAAAGTGAGACAACTATCGAATGTCTGCTATGTTATGGTGCGTGGTGGAGTAGTAGTGTCAACCACACAGCTTCCCAAACCACAGTGAATATTCCCTGCCACCTCTGAGCGTGGAAACATAAAACACATTTACTAACAATTTAAGACAGTTGAAACGCATACATGATTACCAGTTCTATTATTCCCTTTTTGTCCCTATAATAACACTATAACATCTGATAAAAAGTCTTGCAGCTGACGTGAACCGGTGGTGGTGTATCTACGTAAGAATTTGCGACGCTACCAACTATGACCTTTTAAAAAAAATACTATAGTGTATAAGAGTTATTATTTTTATTTTAATAGCAGACGTCCTCGTTTAAAAAATGACTTCAAACTTCGACGGTGACATTTATGAAAATGGGCTGTGACACGCATACATACGTCTGATATAGAGCATCTGAAGTGCACACTACAGAAAATGCAAATGCACAATGCTTGTGATTAAAGAGCAGAGATGTGAAGTACCCTTGCCTGTCTTTTCCAGTAAGTAGATTTTTGGCAGACTACCATATTAGTTTTAAAATCCCTGCACAGCAAAAAGGGGAGAAAGAAAATGCAATATGATGAGATTTATAATGCTGTTTCTTATTGAGTCGACTAAATGAGGTCGCTTCTCAAACAACTTCTTGTTTCAGATCTCTAATCTCCACGCTATAGTCTGCCAGGTACTATACCGACAACAATGAGCAGTCCAGCAGTGTTCACCACAGTCGTGAACAGTATAAACGGTCTTCTATTTCACTAAATGTAGTTAAAATCTTATTATAGCATAGACGGATTCTGTGCTGGCTTCTGACTGCTCACCAAAGCATATCAAGAGTTCTAAAATACACAGAACGAGACAGTTATGACCTGAAACGCTTTCACTATATCACTGCACAACACCCAAAGGACAACGTAACACAGCAAGCGTTTTCTAAAACCAGGCACCTGAGGCCAGGCTTGCAACTTTATTGATTGCATTACCAATAAAACACAACCTTACCGCTTAAATAAAGCAGTCAAGATCAAACCTGTCCTGAAAAGCATGTGTAAGAACACTCGAGGTACTCTAAAAGTGGAAATGGAACATGTCCTGTCACTGGCCTAGGTTGAGTTTCGAAGTGAATGGAAAAGTCTCTTTTTGTGATTGGAGCTTCTTGACCCTTGAAGTTCAAAGGGCTATTGGCCAGAGAGTGGACATCTCAAACATTAAAGACTGGAAACTGCAGCTGCCAGACAGGCTGTTTGTGTATCCAACAGTGGAGAACTATACTGGCTCACCTTGTGAGGTCAAAGGCAGGGGTCTATTTGAGAAGTAATTCTACACACAGACGAGTTCTGCTTGAGCGATTCGCTTTTTTCGGTGTTAATAGGCACAATGATTCGTTGTGTGCTTGTACACAAAATAATTGGGCCAAACACAGATCATGTTACTTTATGATGTTCAAATCACTAAGGCCGTTCATTATAGTTTTTACCATTTCAAAAATGAACACTATTTTTCTTAACTTAGCTTTTATCACATAATGGTTCTGATTTTAGCTTCCGATAATGAAATCCAAAACTTTCCTATTATTTTAATATTAATTTCAATGGGAAACATGGCTAAATGCAATAAGATGCACGTCATAAAAAGGATATAATATTAAATGTCACAATTTTTTATTTAAAGATTACCTAACAATTTAAGTGCCATTCTTAAAAAAGTTAGTTTTTAAATTATTTTAGTTTTTATGGATCCTGTGAATTTTATGGATCCTGTGAAGTCTCTTATGTTTATATAAGCAGTCACACTTGAACAGCTGAATGAAAAATGTATAAATGAATGAATGAGTACTGAATTTTTGCAGTACAACTAAACACACAAATCTGTCAACACTAATAAATACATAAAATTTGTTATTAATGATAATAATAATAGTAAAAACAACTCCAGGTCCCTGTGAGATGCTATATAAAGTTCACAGGATATAGTCTTCAGCTATGGACATAGACCTAAAGCAGTTGGTGAGCCAATCTGTCTCTGTGACCACCAACAATACTCATACTGCTTTACAAGGGCCTTCTTTTGAAGTTCACGAAGCAGTTGGCTTAGCTTAACATTATCCTGTCAAAGCAAAAATACAAAACCTCTCGTAGAAGCCGGATCACTGCATCCATTATTGATGACCGGAGGCTGATTATTTTCATGCAGCCTGTATTTGGACTGATATCCCACATTGTCTAGTGAGAAAACACCTTGATGCATTTTTAATTGGAGCTCTTTGTCTGGGTGATGGTGAGTTCCAGTGCGTAGCAGCTGGAAGAAGAGGAGCTGTGCGGCTCAAGATAAGCAGAGACCGTAGAAAGCCACGCTCCTCCCCCACTGCAAGAGATACTAGACACTCCAACATCATTCAGAAGAGCTGCTTTTGATCACGGTAATGCAGTTTGGATCCCGGATGTCTTCGTCCTGACTTCATAGTTGTCCACTTCCACAAGAGGGCACAGTGTGCTCGTTCTGTAGGTGTGTTCTCATTGGCCTTACAGTAGCTTGGTGACATTAACACTGAAGAACTTCACACGTAAAACAGGAAACGGAAATGTACTTAAAAAAAGAAAAATCACTTGTTATGAGAGAATTCAGCTACAGTGCTAAATAAACCCACGGAAGACAAACGCCGCCAAACATTCGTTTCCTTGCAGCTGAATAGTGAGTTTTACTGAGGCTGTTTGCTGAAAAGCTGAGAATTTGAGCACTCCGATGAACTGAGACGATAAGAGGCATCGTCTTTAAACTGACCCAGTTATTCATCTGGAAACATCGGTGCCAGCACTGTGCTCGTCTCTCTCACACGAGCTCACTGCAAAGCCATTACTGCAATTACAGCAAAGATTCACAAATACATACAAGCCTATCGATGAGAGACGATTTTATGGCTGTTTACTGCAGTAATATATGTATATAGACATATATGATCATGTTTTGCAATTTAATAAACCTTGCCTTGTCATAAGGTAAAATCATCTGAAGATCTTATTAGTCATAAAAAAAGAGTGCGCTATATAATCTTTATGAAATAATTAAAATATTGAATATAAATTAATAGTAAGTTCAATATAAATTTAACATCACCCTTTATTTCTAACATTTACCCTGATGCCCTTATAAAAGTGTTTTTTTATTAATTAAATGTTAATGCAATTAAAAAATGAATTGATAATAAAGAAATACTGCCATGTCATTGACGCTTATGATTATGACCTTACCAGCTATATTCATATTGCTCCTCATGTAACCCATTACAAGAGAAAACAAGGGCGCTAAATAGCATATAGCATGGTGTTTGCCATGCTGTGCGCTGTTTCAAGCTGCACCATGAAACTAGTGTTTACAGACAGTAAAAGATGAGTCTGGATTCAAGGTTTCTCACTTGGCCCAGTACAGTCATGACCTGAAACATGATTCACAAAAACAAACTGACACACACATACGTGTGACGGTCCACTTTACAGAACTACGACTACATAGCATTTTCTGACCACATTGGTCGTGTTTCTCTCCGTGCAACTTCCATTTTCAGCCGAGTTCACATTGTTTCTCAGTGCTGGTTCAACTGAATTCTAATTAGGGCATTTTGACTTCTCTCTGCCTCTTGACAAGCCCCTTCAAAAGTGCACTTTAACAGATCCCATGAATAATTTAGCTGACAGGTGAGGTAGCCGGCCTGCAGATGAGTCTCTTCATATTAGTGGCAGATATCGAGGGAAACCAAAGAGTAAGCTGTGCGGTTCAGATGAAATGGCATGCAGAGGAAAAAACTAAAAGAAACACGGAGACATGTCGAATGAGTTTCCCCACCTTCAAAGCTTCAAAACACGAATTTAAAAAAAATACTCCAATTCTGAATTTGGTTTCCTCGTTATCCTGCTGTGACTGTCTGATAGACGCGTGATCTTTCAAAAGACATTCAAGGAAGTGATGAAAAGTGATATTAAAGGTGTTAGTATCTCACGAGGCTCCTTGAAAGAAAGATGGCCGACCCCCAGAGGAAAGTGGCACGGTGTTATGCAAGACTGATACAGCTTTTCACAAAACGTGAATGAGCTTTTTTGTGGTTTGACAACACGTAAGAAGTATCTTAATAATATATGTGAACAAAAGGACCTCTGCACCGACAGCGAAAAGCACTGAATTTGTATTAGATCCATATAATTAATGATTTAAACAAATCCTTATGCCTTTTGAACCGTTAAATGTCATGATTTTACATGTTTAGGGGTGGCTATAGATTGTGCATCAAAAGCAATAGTTTGATAAAAAAAAATATTAGTGGATCACTCAGCACTGAAGATTAAAAATTCAGATTTGCATCACAAGAATAAATGTCAATAGAAAGCAGTTATTTTTCACATTCTTTTCTTTTACTGCATTTTTAAACAAATAAATGCAGCATTGTAGGCATATTTAAAAAAAATTAAATTTTCAAAAAGGCTATAGTGTAGGCTATACAAATTTGCAAGTAACTTTTGTGAGGCAGCCCTAGCGACCAAAGCAACACCTAAAAATTAAACAGAGCCCTCCTGAGTTCTCAAGTGAATAGTCTGACTCTGATAGGGTTAAAATATCATCATTGTAAGAACGCACAAATCCAGAATATAATGAGCCAAATTATTATCAGTTCAGGACATTCAGAAGGGCTAACACAACAATGTTTACTGGCAGATTCACACAGGAGACACTACAGAGCATTTGAGACTACAACACGGTTCAACAAAACCACACAGGGGAAACCTTTCAGGAACCTGCTGAGCTCCAGTGACGTCAATCGGCAGCACAAACACCACCCTACTTCAACGACCTAACCGCTGTCCAATCACAACCCTGGCAAGCGTGCATCAATCGGCTACGAGATGTATATGAAAACGCGGATGCTGCGTTTCGCTTCTGTTCTCATTAGACAAGAGTAAACAGCCTCTGGGAGCCACTCGAAAAAACAACAGCAAAGAACAGCGCCACAAAAATGCAATTACACATAAATCAATTTAACTCAGATCGGCACACCTGACAGCTTTCCATATTCATGAGCCCATACCGAACATCACAACACAAATATTATCATATCCGACGCCAATGCTTTAATTATGTAAACGATCAAGCTGTAAGCTACTGTACAGCTCAAGGGATAAAAATGTCTTCGGCGTGACCCATCTGATTGGAATGCACAGAGGCACACTCAGAGCGAGCGCACCGGTGAATAATTCACCACCCCACTCCATGGGAAATGGCACCTACTGGACACCGTCTTCCAATTACCCTCTCAGTGGGAAACGCGCCATTGATTTGTGAAGACGCTGGGTGCTAGAGCAGATAGTCGACATATAAACAACATAAATGTATTCCTGGGGTGTCGGTGCGAAACTCACCATAGATCTGAATTAATCTGGTAATATTCAGAAAGCAAAACTCCCATCGTTGTCATTTCTATTGCTGTTCAAAGGCATTTTCAGGCTGATTTTCAACTGGTGGAGCATAAAATGGGCGAAACGATATGTAGTGACCAGAATTTTAAATAAGCAAATAGCAACAACGAACAATAGGGGATTATTTTAAGATCAAGTTAAAACTGAATGAGATTTCTAGTTCCCAGCATGCATTGCGTCATACTGCATATGGAGAATAAATGTTGAAATGAAGTGTTATTTTGTGTGCTTTTTAAGCAAGATTAATACAGTGAGAGCGGTGTTAGCATTTAATGTTTGGTTATACTTGCGGGTTTCTTCGTGGTTACCAGGTAGAGCAGCTTAATATGACGTTACTGCAATCAAATTCTATGGCTTTGATGAGGCATTAGGTCCAAAAATTAACAATTTAGGGAAGGGTTAGGTACATTTATAGTTTTAGAATTATAGAAAACTATCATTTATGCAGAATTATAATAAATATATATATATATATATATATATATATATATATATATATATATATATATATATATAATATTAAATAGTTATAGTTAGGTTATTATAGTTTGATCTTCTCCTGAGTATTAATGGGTTAAGTTTAGTCACTATTTATACTTTATGTATGAAAACAGGAAAATATTATAGTATGTGACAGATAGGTTCAGAATAGTAATAAAACTTGTGTGAACGCAAATAGGACATCATAAATGCATTAAATAACTTGTGGACACACACTGCCAAGACACATATAAGTTATATGAATTATATAACTTAACATTGTCAATATTTTAATTTAATTGCAATTAACAAGGTCCTACTAACCTCAAATGGTCAATTCAGCTAACTTTTAGACTTTAAAATCCTTGCGCATTTGATTGAAACAATGTGAGGTTGTATTTATTTTTTTAATGTGAGAAAATTCAGACAAATAAAATCCAGACTCGGTGCCCTTTAGAGTGTTATAAGCAGATCAAAGCATCATCTATAAGTCATGTTTATCTTTAATTTAACATTTCACAACAACACATTTCACCAAGTTGGGTCAAAGCCTAAAATAGTTCAGAAAATATGTTTTTTTTTTTCTATTTGTACAATACCAATTTTGGCATGGTGTTGCATTGTTACTTTATGTCAAATCTGAGTAGAGAGACCTACAAAAACGATGTCCAATTAACGCTGTCAAACATTACTGCTGATCCTCACTTGTTTGACAGTTTCACCTCAGCTGCCAGACAGTATAATTCCTTCGATTTAATTAAGCTCAGTTTCATAAGAGCAAGCCCAGGGTCGTTGAACACGTAACCCATCTGTCCCCGCGAAGAAGAAACATAGAAGAAACAAACCTCTATTAAAAAAAAGTACTAATAAAATAAAAAGTCCCATTCAGCCAGGGTGCAGTGGCCAAATAGCATCATGACCTCTTGAGGCTCAGCAGAGGGGCTGCGGACACTGCTCTGATGAGCCCTCATAACCCTCAGTGTCCAGAGCGCAGACCTCTGAGAGGACCGCCTCCAATTCATTCTAGCAGACGCACTCGTCCATCTGATTCAGCTCCGACGTCTCTTATTCTATTTCCACTTTCACCACTCAGCTGTGTGGTCCAATTTTAGCACCTGTGAAAACTGTACACCGTGACAAAATGCATTATCCTCTGTAATGCTGCAAAATAATACTACCAGCATTATTAGTGTACAGGACACTACACGGTATCAGAATGTAATGCATGCTGCGAATATGACTAAGCAGATGGTTTTATCAGAGCACATCTCTGATATCTGAACCCATCACCTTGACGTTGCTACATTGGCTTTTGATAGGTAGGTTTGGTAGCATCAATGGTCATTTTGTGACCATTTTTCTGCCGTGGTGACAAAATTTTTGTGAGCGGTCGCACTGGGGCAACCACTGCATTGACAAACTCATAAGCACTGCATATGGGAATCATCAATTGGCAAACAAAACTAGTGTAACGAAACTGCACTACCTGTATGAGCATACAGACTAGATGCCAGGTTCACACACTCCATATGAGGAGAGTATTTTTTTTGTGCTCATGTTAATGGATCATAGCATTCACACTGCACACGGTTGTGCTCCAGGAGCAGTCAAAGATCTTAGACTAACTTCTATATTATATGTATTTATATATATTATAATTTCTTTTGGAAATATGTTTAAAATTCACACAGAATGCATTTCTGATTGTAAAGCATGTTTGAGGGGGTGCCAAAAATCATGAAAAAGAAAAATGTATATTAGTTTTTTTTTGTCCATATCGTACAGCCCTACTGCACATTGCTGTGTAATTTCAATAAGAAGTGTTTGAATTCACCACAGAAGAAATAAGGCTACTGCAAGATCTAGTGAGATGCATTAAAATTCTGTTATAAACAGATCAAGTCGCCACGCTGACTATAACCATAGCGTTATGGCAGAAATAGTTGAATGTTATTACAGCATTTATTTCAGGATGTGTAAAACCTTCAGAAAAATAAATTCACTTTTAAATAACACCTTTCAATGGTTTTGGAATATTTCAAACTATTTCCAGCACTTTAAAAGTTCTATTTTTAACTGGATGACCAAAATGTACTTTGTCCTAAACACATATTAAAAAATTGCAGAAGAAAAGCACTTATTGGCTTATTAGTCATTAATTTGCTTTGCATTTTGAAAGTATTATTAATATTATATATTTTTTAGGAAATACATTTAATTCTGCACAGATACATGGAATTTATTAAGAGCGCCAATAAAGACATTATGCTGAAACTTCAACTTCACAATAAAATAAAAATCATTATCACCATTATTAAACTTTTTATTTTAAATGAGATATTTTAAATGATAATTTCACATTGCTGTCTACATATAAATATAATATTATAAATATTCTATATATATATATATATATATATATATATATATATATATATATATATATATATATATATATATATATATATATATATATTTATTATAAATATTCTATATATATATATATATATATATATATATATAAATAATATTATAAATATTATAAATATTCTATATATATATATATGATAATGTAACTTTGCCAATCACTTAATTTTTCCCTCTCCAAACTAAAAGTAAGAAATGCAGATAAATACATATAAAATGAAATGTAACTTTGCTGTGGGCAAATATGATTTTTTTTTTTTTTATTCTCTATTCTCAGAGGTTCAAACTTAAATTGTGGAAACCAGCCTTGAGTCATAATGCACAACATGACACATGGATCTCTTGGCACACACGTCCTGTGGCTAATTTTTTCATATTGATTCTCTCTCTCACTTTTCACTTCCCTTTGGCAAATAACAGCCTTTTCATACATTCATTTTCAGGTCATCGCTAACGTTACATCCTGCAAACAACACTTAAAGCCACAGTCAATGGCTAACACCTCCAGCAAAGTCTTAGTCAATACCGCTTACTTGGCAGCTAAACTTCTGAGAAACTACAAAAAAATGTTGCAGTAAATAAAGCGTCCATCCCCTGACAGCTTTGGCCTGACAGATGCAATAAATACAAAATGCTTCATCAATGTCTCGAAACTAGAAGCGCAAATGGCCCCTGCCCATTTAACACTCCAAGTCGAGCAGGACGGACAAACTTCATCCCAGAGACAAGTGATTTATAGCGAGGACGGAAACGACAGATGAACCCATAGCAGTTCAAAGGGAACATCTGGGCGCCCAACAGTGGCCCGGGTCCACGGCGCGGAGAATTCCCAGCATTTGGTGCTCTCGCCGCACTGCTGCTCGCGCTTAGCATGGCCAAGATCCTCATTACGATGTCTGCAAACTGCCAACCTTCAGGATTAATGGCCTTATGCGCATGAAAACAGAATAGCATCCAAATAAGGCGCATGCCATTTTCCATGTGGCGTCCGGCGTGTCATTCGGAGCCGGCGCTTATTACGGACCGGTGATCATAATCGGATCCATAGCTCTATTGTGACATGCTTATGATGCCGCTGATATGGTTATCTAATCTATGGGGTCAGATTCTCCATAAGCCTTAGCACCAAAATTAATCTTCGGATCTCTGACATGCCCAATTTATGGCAAAATACGAGCTTCCAAATAGACCCTAGACCCTTATTTGTTTGTCTGATAACCATTTAAATTATTCGCCCCATCCAGACAGATGAGAAACGAGCAGGCGTCAGATGTCCCAGTATCGAGCTCATCTAAAATGCAGACTGACGGCAGATATTGAAGAGAGCACAGACAGGTTGACATGAAGGAAAATGATGTGTCAAAGTGAGATGATCTCTGAAAGAGGACACCGCAGACCTGCAGCTGATAGGACGAGGCACCTTGTCACAGAGATGAGGCACAGTGGCGTTTCGGTGACCTTGACTGACTTCAGAGCTATGGAATATTAAAGAGGCGCTTCACAGGCCCCCTTCGTCGCTGGGAAAGGACGAGCGCTGTGATTGGTCCAGCTCAGAGGTGGGAGGACGTACAAGTATGTGACTGGAATTCAGACTGGCTCCCTGAGGAGCAGCCAAACAGGTCACTCGCTGCCTCGCAAGGACGTGAGATCAAGCATGTCCATCTCGCAGACGTGAGGTGCTTTTTCATTGCCATCACTGCTTCTAGGGTTAACTCCTCTCGTGTATTTACTATGTCTCGCGGTAAAACACTGCTTGATTCACAGCATATAGGAGAACATGGGCCAGCGACAAAAGAGAAGATGATAAAGAGGGCAAGACTTATCACATGCCGTGTCATTCATGTTTTTGAAAGAACTTACTTTAGTTTGATCGATTACAAATCATTTGAATCATTGTAGTATGATCATTTTATGCACTTTAAGATGTATTTTTGAAATATCAATGTTTTGTGTAAAAATGTTAATTATTTTGATGAACTGAAAGAAAAGCATTTATTTAAAATACAAAAGAAATTATAATAATATAATATTATAGTCTTTACTGTCACTTAGTTTCAAACGCATCTTCTAGAAAAGATTTTAATTTGGGGTTGGGAACCGTTCAAATTTTAACCGGTAAGGTTCTGGTATCTGTAATGTACTTAGTGTAATAACCAAAACATTTAGCCCTTAGTCACGGCTCACAGACCTTTCCCAATCCCTTCCCCCTATCTCTCTACTGCTTTGCTTCCTGTCAGCTATGATCCGTCGTATCAAATAAAAGTCAAAAACTGCAAAAATAAATATAAATGTGCCTTATTTTTTTCTGATAAGTAAACGAAGGCATGAAACATTCATAAAGTTGTTTCATAACAACACAGTATACTGCCCCTATTCTTACGGACTTCTAAGAGCGTAAAGTTATCAGACTAGTTGAATAACGCTGGATGTCAGAGCGTGATTCATGTGTAAATGTGCGCGCATCCTGCTGTTCAGAGAACAGTGAAAGGGCTGTTTCGCTCCTCAGCGTCGGCTCTGTACGTATTTGTGCATTCATGTGTGTTGAAATCAGGGAGGAAACGTGTGACATTTCCCTGCTGAGATTTGCGAGCGGCAGTAGCCATGTTTCTCTGGCCTTCTGTCACCATGTCAGAGCTATTCCTGCCGCAGCCTAAGGCGTGATCCCATAAACACACACACACACACACACACACACACACACACACACACACACACACACACACACACACACGGACACTCCGGCCTATGCAGCTCTCCGCATTAACTGTCACTTCCTCTCCAAAACAACCTCCTCATGTGTGGGATTCTGTCAAAGATGTCGATATGATGACATGACATCCCAAATCTCAGATTACACAGAAAAAAAAACACTGTGCTATTAGTCTGCAAGCGGAGACATCAGAGATCAATGAGACATTTTCATATCGCTTTCCATTTCTATTCTCTATTTAAACACCGCTGAACCTGACCTCAACCAGTCAGGCTGACCTGGAAAATAATCATGAATAAGCTAGAACGTAAACTTTAGAGATGACAGGTGTAATAATATAATAATGTTCTAACGCTAATGACCAAATATCTGGACCGCATTTGATAACGCAGAAGGAATGCGCTATAAATAATCCAAAATGCAGCTCATTTAAAGGGAAGGTGTGTATCCAGAGCGAGTGTGTGTGTGTGTGTTCAGTGTTGGAGATGGAATCAGCATGTCAACTGTCATTAGCACTTACTGATCTCTGAGTCACGCCTGGCCCGGTGTGCTGCTTCCACACTCAACATTCAGCATGAACACGGCCAGATCCTGCTCACTTAACTCTGCGTCCACAAGAAATGACATGAACTTTTATTGCAGTTGTTTTGCATTGTGTTCCTTCCCCATGAAAACTCTTCACTAAAGAATCCCCATCAAATCCCAAGATACTTGAAGACCGGCATCAAGAGTTTAGCTACAAGTACTTCAGCAAGTTCAGAAGTTCAACAACAACAAATGTTGACTGTAATTATTACTAATAATCATGAACGTCAACAGAGTCTTAATAGACTGCATGTTTTATTTGCCTGAAATACTGAGTGAGCGACATACAGAAGGATCTTCTGTTGACCACAGATGTTAATACTGTGTGCTCTGCCAGTCATGCTGTTGTCATGGACATTATCGGAGGCAATCATTCTCATTATGTATGTAAAATTATGTATTATTTCAAACCTGTTAAACTGGAGTGACGTGTACAGGAATAACAACTTTTTTTGTGAAGACTGCCTAGACTTCATG
The DNA here is from genome assembly GCF_018831695.1 of Puntigrus tetrazona. Lineage (NCBI taxonomy): Eukaryota > Metazoa > Chordata > Actinopteri > Cypriniformes > Cyprinidae > Puntigrus > Puntigrus tetrazona. The sequence goes on along the minus strand of NC_056711.1, from coordinate 580,173 downwards.
TTTCAAGCTAGCTCATTTTCCGGGCTAGTTTATTATTGTTGCATAATCTGTGTGTGATAAACCTTTCCTAAACAGCACATTGGATTTTTTTTTTCAGCTTGTTCCATTTGCTTGTGAGCTATAGCAACACAATTAATTTTATCACAACTTAATTTAACTGTGCTCAGTCTGCTTAAATATGTAAAACTGAAGTTTACTTAACTTGCGTTGGGACTACATCATTTTTCATGCATTTTTTTGAGAAAAGATATTGACAGTAGTACGGTCAAATGATTAATCACAATTATTAAATAGTTTGTGTATTTTGTATATATTATTATGTGTATATAAATATACACAAATATAGCATTTATTTTGAACATGTTTGTATTTGCATATATTTATATTCATATAACTAATTTAATATACATAGTTTTATCTAATTTTAATATAGATATATTTTCTTACCTAATATATTTAAGGCAAGAAAAGAAAGAATAGTTTTCAAATGTACAATAAACATTGTAATATATATTTATTTTTTTCTCAAAGTTCAGTGTGGCTACAAATGACTAGGCCAAAGGTAAGGTAGAACTGTGCCAAATGTGCAATTTATACTAATTGCCCATGACCTTTAACGACTTTAATGCAGTCAGCTGTTAAGATGGACATTATAACATCTTGTGAAAGTGTTTCGTGAAGCTCCTCACCCCCTACAAAGCAGAAAGAGGTGTATCTTGTCGCTCTTCATCTGAGAAATGAGACAGAAATGATGAAATTGTGACAGAAACGGTGACGATTCTTTACCTAATTAATTTCAGGTTTTCCTGGTTAATGACAGGTTTGCAGCACACGTGAAGACCCCTACAGCTGTGACTAAATATTATGTGCACACAGCACAGAGCATGGTGGAAAAACAGTTTACAGCCCGTGAATTGAGTGTGTCGGTAGCACAGCTGAGAAATTGGACTAAATCATTTCCTAACATCCAGTTTCTTACTCTGTTTAATGGTTGCTCACAGTAGAACAGTGGCAGGCAGCCATTAAACCCAAAGCTTATAGTTGAAATTTCATTAATAACCCACCCACCATGCTTTAGGTACCACACTGCAGTGTTATTTAATTAGAGCCGACACATACCTTACGCAATCTTTTGAGATTTTCAAAACTATTCAGTATTGATTTTTGTCAGAGAGATGATGTTGCAGCAAACGAGTTGATTTGTTCTGATTAATGGATGAGCCGCTTTCATTCTGATAACGGCCTGCTAATAAATACACCAAAGTTCATAAATTCAAAGATGGAGTCCCTTACTCTAAATTAATTAATTGTAAACAGATTTGGAAATAAAATAAAATCATATTACAATTGGCAATGTAATGTAATTAAGAACCTAGTAAAAATGGTACACTTTTTAATACTTTGTAAATCAATCTGTGTCTGTATATACAATTCGGACAATAATCACCAAATATCTTACCCTAGAGATGTGTGTGTGTGTGTGTGTGTGTGTTTCTTCCAATATTTCCTTGTGAAAAGTAAAATGAAATCCAGCATTTTGGCCAGAGTGCCAGGTCTGACCTCATGGAATTATGAAAGTATGTTTTTTTGCACAGTAACGCAACACAATAAGCTCTGCATCAAATTGAAAATCCTGAATAGCTTCATCCATGCCTGAGGTAAACGTTCAAAGCACAGCACAGCACTGAGCTAAAACCCCAGGTGACAATGGGCTTTTACGATTCTAATATTACAGACAAGACTTTTACAAGCCGCCACAGCCTCCGGGGGGACAAGCAAGAGGCATAAAAGTGTTAGACACAATCATATCGCAGGGCCTTGCATCTACAGTTACTTCCTATGGGAAGACTAACCGAGATTGACAACTCAAACAGGGAGCAGTGTGGTGTCTAAAGAATCAATCCAACAAAAGCCATCAGAGTGAGCAATCTCCACATCTGTCTCCAGCCTCTGTTTACTCTGAGATTCAACAGTAAAGTTATGACTGTAATCCTCCCCTACTGCGCATATCACTATATCTGAGAACACAATCTGCCATTGAGACCGACCACAGCGGCCGACAACAAATCAAAACACAGATATACAAAGAGATAAAAGATGACAGACCACTCCTCCATATGGCAGTGTCAAATACAAATATTCAGATGGATTATTGATGGATTATTGTGATTGTACATTTCACGAAAAAAACGTGAAACGTTTTTTCCAAACTTAAACTGTACAACCATTTAAAACTTTAATGGCAGCACAATGTGTTCTATTTCTTTTTAAGTATAAGATGATATGCTGTATACTAAATGTTTAGTATGTTGTAAGCCAATTGATTTTCAAACATACCCATTCAAAAACCTCTTCAAAAATAAAAAAATAAAAATCTTTGGACAAGGCTCTTTGAAAAACTGTTTTAGCATGCAACTGACTCACTCTCAAGGCCAACCAAACTGTCAGCATGTAAAGTGAAATAAACCGGCCCTGACATTTGATAAAGCATTAGTCTACCTACGTCTTCCTTTTCATAAACAAGAAGCCAAAGCCTCTGTCAGAAGAATGGATGCATCCATCCTATCAGAGAGGGTCTGATCACACACACACACACACACACACATCGCATCTGAATCATTCAATATAAATGCAGTGTTATCTCCCTCCAATTCCACCTGCTTAATGCGATTCAGAATATTGTTTGAAATCATGACAGTTTTTTTTTTTTGGTGGAGCTCTCCTTTTAATATATTATGCATAATAAGGGAAAAAAAAGAAGTTGTTTTTTTTCCCATTCTTTTGCTTCAGGCACATATAGTACACATTCTGTCTTCCTCACCCACTCCAGTAAAGCAGCCCACTTCAACAGCCAAAGGCAAAACACCAGTTCTCAATTTTTCAGCATAAGCTAGAAAGAGGACGCATAAAAGTTTTTACTTTTTTTTACACAACAGCGTTTGATCTGTACATAATTGAGTTTTTAAATGCATCCATGAATCTGTGCTTCTTTTTACTTTGTAGTTGCATAAGTCGGTCACCTATCTGCTTTCCAGTAGATATTTCTTCATTTAAACAAATATGTTTATATCCATTGCATTGGAACATGTTCATAAAATGCAATTAGGTTTTGTCTATACTTCAAAAGATTTCACATCAACGGTGTTTACACTCCAGTTAAAATACAGCCAATATTTCCAGATACCTTGTGCACATTATGATATTAATATTAGCTTATTTTTATTCTGTAGAAAAAAAAATTTAAATATCTATTCATATTATATATATTTTTTTTTCCCCAATTTTGTATATAATGGCAAATGTCTCAGAAATTATCTTATGCCAAGGTCAAACAGCTTTGAACAAATTAAAAAGGGGCTACCGAATTACAATTAAACCATTACAACTATTACTCCTTAAGTCCTTGCCATCTAAAATTGACTTTTTAGCCCCTGCTTGAGGTTGAAAGACTTTCTTTTATCGTCTCGGCATCAAAAAAAAAAAAAAAAGTAATTTTTACTTCCACAGACCAGACTATTCAGCAAAATTCGTCAGCATTTACATAAACACAGTAAAGAATCACTATCTGCTTTAAAACATCATGAGTCTCAAACAGAAACTCTGGTAAAGCTACGAAAGCCTTGAGTGATTTCCAGTGGAAGAAATTCTCTGTGGTGATCTGATGGGGTTACACGCTGCTGAAGTGTGTTAACAGATTGAAATGCCAATCAGGCAGTGAATTAGATGCACTCCAGGGCATTTTGGGTGGTGAACTGAGCGAGCATATCTTTCAATGGCGTTTTATATCGAAGTCAATCATAATAATCCCATCTAGTGAACACCTACTCCTCCTCGCCACCATGTTTGATGCATTTGAGCGTGGATCTTTGCCTTGCGCAGACTGCCTCATGACGTCATGGCAAATATGTGGTGGTGGAAGGTGATGAGCAGCCAATATCTGCTAATCTAGAAACAGAACCTTAGCACAAGTAAACGGATCTTAAGCAAAGCTAGCTGCTGACTGCACTGATGAGCAAGTAAGTGTGTAAATGTGACACTGGCGACAAAAGCGTATCCTCTGTGAATCTGAGACCAAGACCCTCAATCATGCACCGCAGGCCAAAGGCTACGCTATAAAGATCTCAGCAGAATGTGCTTTCAGAAACACAATCCAGAAGATTCCATCTATGCAGATACTTGAAACTTGCATTTTTAAGAAATATTTGACTATTTTCACACTGAATTGAGCAACTGATGAGTGCAGCACTCTCAAATCTATTCATAACATCAGACAGAGTTTAAACAAATATCATAAGAGCATCCTTCAGAAAAAAATCTCAATGGTAAGGGGTTCTGTTACATTTTCAATCCATGTTGTGTTGAAAAGTTGCTGAAAATCGGTATTGGACTTGGTATGAATAAGCTTTGGAGGTGCCACGTAAATAAATAGAATACAACATAAAGGCAGCAAATATTACAAGAAAAGGTCTGACTGAGAAATGTCGTCATGAACTATATTTCTTTATGCATTCGATGCAGGAACTTGAGCCTGATATCTTTCTTCTAAAAGTCTGAAAAGAACTGAAATCTCCCACCCACTGCCTCTGACTCAACCTGCCTTAATCTAGCAAAGTCTGCCGGTGAAAAGAGGCACCTATGTGTGTGTGGTACATTCACACTGACAGTTGATATATAATCCCTTCATAGAACTCAAATGAATTAGTTTTTGCTTGTCCACTTTCGTAAAGAGAGCTGGAAGGACATGCTATAAGAGCAGCTCAGAAAAAAAATGAGGCAACATTTTCAGCACTTTCTATGCACAGAATGTATTTAAACGTGGCAAAATATGTTGTGCTTACATTATATATAGTTATATAGTTAAAAGACTGAATAATAAAAATAAAAGAGGCATGTAGGAATTTATCAACGACCATCCTTCTAAATTCTGCAGACGAAGATTTCCTCGCTACAAATAGTAACACGAAAGATGAGAGAGCATGTTCTGAGACAGTTTGAGTTGCTGACATCTAAATCGAATTCATTAAAGATAAAGCAAAGCAGAATGCTAGAGACTGAGGACCGAGGGCAATTTTCTGGTCCTAGATCCTGTCTGTGGGCTTCCTGACATCTTTCTGTCTCTATGGATCGATGAGTTCATGTTGAGCTCAGACCCTTCTGCGTCAGTAAGCAGTCTGTGAGTCAGCCACATCCATTTATGCTCTCATGCACTCACACACACACACACACACACACACACATAACAACAACAAACTCTAACATACAGACTGCACTACATGCCATGTCACCTATCAATCAGAAGTGAAATTACATCACTGCGTGGAACATCACGATACTCCGGCTGAACACATGGACCAGTAATCTCACAACGTTTAAATCAAAATGTCATAACTGGACCTCCCAGTGAAAATGTCTCTCTGGTGACATATAGAGAACTTGTATGCCATACCAGTTTGCAATTCGCTACTACTAAAAGTCATTGGTTCTTACATGTCAAGCAGCAAATAGTCATGATTTAGGTGTCAATATTTTCAGTGAACAATGACTTTAAAAGGTTAACGTTAGAAGACTTTAAATACAGTACATGAGTCACATCAGCTACGTTTCCATTAGTTTTTATGCACATTTTGAAATATCGCATTAAAAAAGCTGGGTAGAAAGACGCACATAAATTCTAAAACTGTGCATAAAAAGGTATGTACACATCTGAGGATGTTTTTACTCTGATAGAAGCGGTGGTTTATTGGTATATGATTTATGCGATATTGCGGTTTTGTGCATAAGAAACATAGCTATTTGAGGTGTTTAAAATCTTCTCTTTTTGGAGCTTGATAGTAACATGATCGATCTTTTTGAAATGTATAAAAAAAGAGCAGCATCAACAGTCTTTAAAACATCTTGTTCCACCAAAACTGGAAAAGAAAGTAGCTTGAGCAACATGAGCCTTAGTAAACTATTTGAAGGCATCTTTAAATGCATATAAACTACCATGCTATGATTGTCACAATGCTAATGTCAACATTGGGTTTTGATGTCTAGATAAATGCCATCCAAAATGACCATAACTTGAGGCTTATTTGACGTATTAAATTATTATTAATAATTAAAATGGCCTTTTAACCATGGAAAATCATGTCTGCTTCAATGCATTGCCTACAGGATATTGCAAAGTCACTATATATTCACGGGTCAATTGCATTAAATCCATAGACTCTAGGGCTAAACTTAATAGACAGCAACAACAGCCATGTAATTCATGGCCTGATATCTTAGCCAAGCATAAATAACATTTTAAATATGAAAATCATTATTTCTGTCTTTAGCCAAGAGTCTGCGAGGCTTGTTTTAATTATCTAATAGCCAAGGTTTCTTTTCACATGGAAAACCTGGAACACTGTAATTAGCTAAGTGGTCCTGAATAACCAGAGAATAAATAAAGGGCACGCTGTCGGTTTGACTTAACAGTCTCTTAAACCAGTAGGGTTATAAAAGTCAATTTGGCCACTGACTCTAAGATAACAGGCATTTTAAACTGAAAGAACGTTTGCAAAAATAGACTTCGGAAAGATACATACTATTTGATATTTACCGTCTCTTTGTTATGAGAAAGCAAGATGCACCAAAGCTATTTTGTGAGTAAAAACTATTGATTTTTTCCTCAAAACATTAGGATATGAAGAGGGGTTAAATGTCAGACAGACCAGTCTGTTGTCTCCTATTTGACATCAGCACGTACGTGTGTGTGTGTGTGTGTGTGTGTGTGTGTGTGTGTGTGATGAGGCTGCAGCTGGGTGGCCCAGAGATGTGTGTCTTATCTTCTGACCTTTCAAAGGATCAAATAGAAAAGAGGCTAATCTATTCCAGTATGGCTGCCACAGGCTTCAGCTCCGTTCAGAAGGGATGGGAGAAAAGGGTGTCTAATGAATCGAGGAATAAATGGTAGAGTATGAGTCACAGCTTCATAATTACGACAGCTCATAATGAGAGTGGCATGGAAATCATTAATATGTACAAATTGAGACAAAAAGCGAAGCTAAAGTTAGCCAACTGAAACTAATGGAGACGACTAACACCTCAAAAGTAAGCAACACAGGAGATCGAGTGACAGGAAACCATATCTTTCCTACATAAACAAACACGTATGATATGTATAGATCTTTAAAGTGTGACTATATAAACCGATGGATGGCTAATGACTGATAGGGTTATATCATCTATGAGGCAGTCACATGAAGTTGTTTTTCAAGCCTGTATTTCTTCCTCTCACATGAACTGCTTTGAACTGACACTGCACTCCAGAGTTTCAAACCGTTCCAAATCCTATCCTGCCTGCTTTCATCCTGCGGTAATCCACAGCGGACGTGTCTCTACTCCAGTGTCCACAGATATATTACATGGCATCATGCTCTCACGGACTAAAAAGTAGTTAGCATTTCCTGTGCTAGAGTGACTTATGTATTATTATAGTATGCATTACTGCTTCATCAGAACATATTAGAGCTTTTGATTGGTATAATGTCAAAATATGGCATAATATAGCACCTAGTGCTACGGCAGCACTCAATCCAATTCTTCCAGAGTAGATTCTTCAAAAGGCATAAGGTAAATATAGTGCTAAAGCTAATATTATAGCATAGAATGGTAACATTTACTGATATATGTTTTCTTTTGAGCCAGTAATCACATGCTTGGGAGTTCAACTTTATCATGAATTGTGCATGTACGAAGGATGGGTGCACTTTAACATTTGCATAATTGTGAATAATTTTGCTTTCTAGTTTAGCATACAAACACAATGTGATAAAATGAGAAAAGCACATAGGAGAATTAAAAAAACGTCTTTAGATTATTGAATGAGGAGCATATTAAAAATACCAACCATAAATGTAAAAGCTGTAAATAAAACAGAATGTGTTTTACTTAATCATTCCGCTTTAAAATTGCGTGTTTAATTCAATGCTTGTTGCTTTATTATTTGTGAACTTTCCCAGCAATTTCATAGGAAAAATGCTATTAAAGTAAATCTTACTCCAAATCTTTTACACAGCAGGCCTAGGGATATGAAAAGTGGGAGGTGTTGGATCTGGAGTTGGCGCACCACTGCCATATCAATGTAACTCCTCGTGAACTGTTCACTTAATATTAGGTGTAACATCTAATTGCCGTGTAAGGTATTAGGGACACGAAGTGGGAACATCTCAAGTACAGCCAATTAAAGGCTCGGTTCAGACCATGAGCGTTTCATAGAATCCAGAAACGATGCTGGGAAGCGACTGCAGCACAGGGCTGCAACCGACCACACCCCGTCTCTTCTGTTTCCATACACAAACAGCAATCCATCACGGAGAACAGGGCCGGGATCGATGCAGGATTGAATTTCTATCGATTGTTCTGACGAATGATGGCGATACAAATGAACACGGAGAGTTTGGAAGCAGAAGTCTTTGAAGTGTCACTGCGTATGGTTAGCAGCGGCAGCAAAGCCTGAAGAGGTTATTTCATTCCATGTCACTCTAAACACATTTATCGAACCAGTGAATTGTGGCAAACATCGGGAACAGAGGATGGGTTTTATTTCTCGAGTGCTGAATCTCCTGACTGGGGAAAGCAGAATGCTTTGTGTTTGCTCGCTGTGAGTGGTGTTATGCACAAGGCGTGACTGTGCTCTCTGGAGGGGTGTTATTT